>NW_028168956.1:0-25000 GCF_963971535.1 Notolepis coatsorum | reverse complement strand
GGGAAGTGGTTCAGTTCATCCTGACCAGGTGTTGAGTCTTTCCTATGGGAGTCAGAGAGGCCTGGAGAATCACTTAACTTAGCTACACGGCGGTTGTGGGATTTGTATTCCTTGTACTCCTTCACAGGACCGTCCCAACTGTCGTTCCCGTAGAGGCAGGAATCAAAGAAGGGGTCTGAGGCCCACCTGTCATGGTGGTCATCGGAGGCACTGAGCTTGGTATCTTCCATGTTCAGGAAACAGTTGTTGACGTCGTAACCTTTATGTTTCGGCTCCCCCTTTGGTGCCTTTTCATTTTTAGATTTCTCCTTCTCCTCCCTGGTGTTCTTCTCCTTGTCCATCTGCAGATGTTTCTCCTCATTCTGTTCACTTTTCCTGTCAGTTTTTGAGGAGGACTTCTCCTTGGACCTTTTCTCCTCTTTGTGAGCCTTAGGTTTCTCCTCCTTGAGCTTGTCTCTCTCTTTGAGGGCCCTTTCCTTCTTGGCTGATTCTTTAACTTTCTTAATTTTCTCCTTCTTTGCCGTTCTCTGCAGCTCTTTCCCAGAAGACCAGTCCTCGTCCTCAGGTTCCATTTTTGAATGCCGCTCCTTTGACTTATCTTTCGGAGAAATGGAGATGCGGTTGGCTGTGATTGTGGGGCAGCTAATCCCACTCTCATTGCCTCCTCTCAATGGTCCGTTGACAACCCATCCCAAAAGGGTTCTAACAGCGTAAGGTCCTCTACTCCTGCTGTTTATCACCTCCCATGGCTCCATTGCTTCTGGAGTGTTCGTTCCAATTAACAGCTCCACATCAGCATTGATAGTAGGAATGTCTACAGTGTTCAAGTACGGCCAAGCCCACAAGTCTTCCTGTCGTGGGATGTTATTGCGAGTTACAGGCATCTTACGTTGTGTGTACACATCAGGCAACTCGATGTAGGCATCACCATTTAGTGCAGCGACCTCTAGTCCTGAGATGACATGACTGTTGACAAAACTCTCTTTGTTCATTGTTTTCATTAGGAATCTAGTGTTCCTTCCTCTCACATTGAGCTTCCTCATCAGTTGTTCAGAGCAGAAAGTGGATGAACTGCCAGGATCTAAGAATGCATACGTTTCTAAGACTGTCTTGCCTTTCTTTGCCTTGATCTTGACAGGCACAATAGACAAGATGCAATTCTGTGCTACGGCCCCTATGTGACCACAAGTTTTGGGAGTGGTGACTTGACTCATTCTGTTTTCATCTCGTGTGTCATCTTGTCGTGATCTTAGTTATTTCCATTCCCTTTCATAAATATGTAGAATGGTAGGATGTCTTAGGTTACATATTTTACAAAACAGCCTACTATGGCACTGTGAACTTATGTGCCCGACATATAGACATCCAAAGCAAGCGCCCTTTCTTTTTAGAAAGTCTATTTTTTCACCATGCCGCTTCTTCTCCATTTTAGAACATGTTTCCAAACTGGGGACCTCTTCACATAGCAGGCAGGATTCTCTTATTGGTTTGTCTCTCTCCTCTTGATTGTCAAACTCAACAGGTGCCACAAATGTAGCAAAACTGCTTCCTCTCTCCTGCAGGCGCCCTTGTGACGTTTTGTTTCCAATCTTTAACTTTGACATTGAGACAACAGTGTCTAGAATGTCCCCGTACAGTGGGTCAGATGCAATAGACACTTGTCTTTCAATGAAGGTGACAACTTCACTGAAACCTGCTTGACGATGGTGTCTCTCCTGGTATTCAAAAGCAATGTTTCTCCATCTGTCTCTGAGTTTGTAAGGTAGCTTCATGATTATTGCCCGTAGGTTTGATGGCATGTTCATCTCAGACATGTAGCTGATGTCTTCCATGGCATTACAGCAGATGCGTAGAAATAACGAAAATGCTTGTAAGGCCTTGATGTCTTCTGATTTTACAGGTACCCATCCAAACGCTCTCTCCATATATGCAGTGGCTATTTTCTGCTCATTTCCAAAACGTTCATGCAGAAGCGTTCTAGCCTTGTGATACCCCCTGTCGGATGGCATATGTTGACAGCTCTTTACCAGCTCTTTAGGTTGCCCTCTAGTGTACTGCTCCAGGTAGTACAAGCAGTCCACACTGTTAGCAGCCTTTCCTTCCACACCATGTTCAAAGGCTCTAATGAATGTGTTGTACTCAAAAGGGTTTCCATCAAAGATTGATATATCCCTGGGGGGTAGTGATAAGGAAACTTGCTGTTGCACAAGTAATGCTGTAATGTCATTTTGCTTCTGCATGATCGTGAAGATGTTGCCTTGATCCTCACTGCTTTGAATGGGTTGCTGCAGTGAATATACAGCATGGGGTAGGTGTTGAGATCGTTGTGGCATGCTTGCAGTGAGAGCACTTGGTTTTGTTTTGGTTCCTTGAGAAATGATTTCCTTGTACCGGGTGGCTACAGTACTGAGCTGCTTGTATGGCTTTTGGTGTGATTGAGTTGGTCTTGCAGGTTTGCTGCCTCCTGTTGAGTTCATTCCATCTGTAACTCTGCTTTCAATGTCAGACCCTCTGTTCCTGAGAACATTCACCTTAGCTGTCTGAGCAGCAATTTGACTTTGTATTTGAAGCAATTGTCTTTTTTTTCTTATTTGTGCCTCCTGGGCTCTTATTTGTGCCTCCTGGGCTTCCATTTCATGACTTTCCTTTAAAGTCATTTCCAATACCACGAGTGCCGCCACCTCGGCCTGTGCCAAGATGGATGCAGAAATGTTTGATGACATTGAGTGTCGGGTAGAACTACCACGTGACACCCTTGATTTGCCCGTATTGGAAACACTGTCATCTGGCCCAATACTATTCACCTCCTCGTTTCCATTTGACACAAAGTTGAAATTTGAACCATCATTATCAAGACCCTCGTTTGTATATGACACAGCATTGTTATTTGAACCGTTGTTATTCAGAACCTCATTTGTACTCGACACAGCATTGTTCTTTGGGTCAACCACAGCCTCAGTTGCATTGGGCACAACATTGAATTCGTAACCATTGTCATCAACTTGTGTGGGCATGCACTGCTCCCTATTAGCACACACCCATTTCTCCATTTTGTCAATGATTTGATTAACATTTTGCAGGTGACCTTGAAACCATTCTGTTTGTTTAGACATTTCGTCGTCGGGCAATAGAGGTTTTAATGATTCATGTACCCGTGTAGTTTCACCAACCAACTTCCACAGTGTGTCGTGCTTAATTTGCATGACGGAAATATTTTCATTTGAGCACATCATTTGATCCAACTCTTTAGCCATTTTACACAATTGTTTCAGTCCAAAGTTCCTTTCTTTATGCAACAACATGATCTTTGTTTCCAAAGCTTTAAATGTGGGCTTAGAAAGCCTTTTGCCAAGTTCATTGTCTGTTTCATCTTGATTGACAGCTGCCTCCATTTCAACGTTAATTTCCTGATTCCCCACGCTACTCATGTCTACAATGGCAAGCAATAGGCAGAGTTTTTATTTAGAATTCTTGGTAGGATTTGCCTTTATCCATTTGCGCGAGGCCACTCCTTCCACAACTTTATTCCATTCATTCATGAATCCGTCTCACCGTAACTTCTTTGATGTGTTGTTCCGCGTTGTGCTGCGTGCATGTTGATATCGTGGTTGAATCGGCAGAAACGTCAATGAAAGGGGCGCTGTTCCTTGACTCCTTCCATATCTGTCTGTCTTCGAAAACAATCTTTTTTAGAAGCTTATCTTTTTACTTGTGTAAGGGCAACCTAACAAGAAATGTTGCCAGTGAGGGAATACTGGGTGAAGCTCTTTCCTACGCGTGATGCTTGTTGATAATAAAATTATGTCTTCTCCTTGGTTACTGTTGAGAGTTTTTATTACTACTTGCGGTGTGGACAAATATAAGCATACAAAATAAACTCAAAAAGTGACTCAATATAACTGAAAACAAACAAACGAGCACGGTAAAAAGATAGTGTGGCTTCCCTGTGATAATTACCCAAATTCCCTGCCGCTGCACACCTGTGAACACATACATATAGACTGCACCTAAGCGCACATGAGCCCCGCCTCCTGTGCCCACTGCCTGCTAATTGGTCAACACTTTCATGATGACACGGTGCCTTCATACAATAACATAACGGCAGAAAATCATTAAATTGGCTACAACAAGACTGTTGGATTCACAGTCTCAAGGGTGGGTGTGAGTGGAATCAACAACCCAATGAATTGAACTGAATTGAAATAATTAATTGAAATAATTGAACTGAATTGAAATAATTAATTGAAATAAGAATATTAGAAGTGAGTGGTATCAACAACTGAATGAATTGAACTGAATATTAGGATAATAGAATAAATAAATAAAATGAGAGGGCCTAATCTGATTGAAATTATGCAAAATGTGACTGAACTGTTCTAATTATGCAAAATGTAACTGAACTGTTCTAAAGTATAATCTGGTTGAAACTATGCAAAATATTATGCAAAATGTGACTGAACTAAAGCTGAACTGTTTTAGAGTATAATCTGGTTGGAATAAATAGTGTGTAACTGAACTATCCTAAATTCTGGTTGGAATAAATAGTAAGCATCTTTTCCATATTTTAAAATGAAGAGTGTCAAGCATTTTTTCCATATTTAAAAAAATCCTGGTGAAATGAGTTTAATGTCAATTTGATGTCAATTTGAATTTTGTTTATTCCTCTATAAAGTACGGCAATGCATTTTTGTTTATTCCTCTATAAAGTTACGGTAATGAATTTTGATGACTGTTCGAATTGGTACCCTCAAATATGTTTCCTGGCTTATGTTGTATAGTTGTTATTAGCATTTTACAGGGTTTTAGTCTGATGTGTTAGCCTGGAGGAGCAGAGCCCAGTAAATGCATTGTGGCAAACACAAGTGGAAAGAAGAAGACGGTTCACTCCACTCTCTTCCCCTCTGGTCCTTCCATCACTTGGCGAGATGGAGGCAGTCGTCTCGAAGGACATCCTCCTTCTCCTCCCAGGCCTCCCTCGTCTCCCTCTCCCCACTGACTGTGCAGGGATCAAGGACTGGATGACCTCTGGACCGTCTATCTGCCGCATGTGGCAGACTGAGATCTCCAACATGCGTGGATGTTTTGCTAGGACTCTGCTTCGATCTGCACTGTATTGATGATAGTATTGGTGGTCATCCCATACGTAGGAATATGTCCAGAGATGTATTGTATTTGTTCCTGACCTTCGATTTTGGTTGAGTTTTGGCCTTTTGACAGGTCCATACTTAGTGCATGTTTTGATGTGTTTGATGGTTGATGGTTGTGTCATAATGAATGATTATGACAAAGGGGGACTGAAAGGATATCAACCATCAATTAATATCTTATATTTGAGTCTGTGTTCCCTCTCCTGCATTTGGTTTGACCTTCTGACCTGTGGTGCAGGCCGAAGCCCAGTCTGTTTTACACACACAGCTTGGTTTGACCCCCGCACACACACCCACACGTGCACCCACGAGTACATCTCCTCTCGCTGCCTCCGTCTGACGACTGGCCGGCTCACACGCACGCACCCATGTACATACACACTGATAGAAAGTTCGTTTCACACACACTTATTTATGGACATTTATGGATTTATGGACAGCAGTTGGTTGCTTAAGTATCACAAAGTGTCATAGTTAAAGACAAATTACTAGAGTGAGGACATGACCTCAAGTCTAGTCTCGCACACACTGATTCAAAAAGCATACACAACCATGTACACACAGACACACAACCGCCCAAATGCGGGGGACCCAAGGGAACACTTATCGTTCGGCCCCGACCCTTACTGGAAAACACGTACTGAAACGACCCCTCCTTCTACTCCTCTTCCCGCCTAAAGTTCCTTTGTCCTCAAGCGATGACGTGACAACTATCAATCATCAAGTCAGGAAAGAGGAGTGTCTAGCTACCATGTATAAAAGTTTGTCGTTGTCTGTCGTCGGGGCCATTCTGCATTTGTCTGAATTCAAGCAGGTGGTCCAGATTGATCTGTTGTTCTTGTGTTCTCTGTGTCCTCTGAGATAAAAAAACCTTGCAGCCATCTGACTCCAGACTCAACTGTGTCTCGCCGCTTCTTTCAACTAAAAGAACTCAGTGATAGTTTACATTATAGGAGGAGGCCCGTGGTAGAATTTCCTTATAATAGCGGAGATTGCGTTCGTCACCAACCCCGGAGATGCTGGATTCGTCTGTTCGAATCCAGCTCACAGCTCCGGGGTTGTCACCAGCTTGGCTGGCCGTTCACACTAATACAATTGGCAGTATTAGAGGGTGGGAGAAGCTGGCGGGGTGGGTCCGGGTCGTTGTAAACAGCGACTCCTACAGTTTGGTTGGGGCGCCTGCTAAGCGCGGATAGGATCTAAGGGCGGTAGTGTGATCCTTCCACACGTTACATGCTCTCAGTGAGAGTCCGCGCTGCCAGGTGAAAAGAAGCGGTTGATTGGCTAGACGTGTGTTGGAGGAAGCACGTGATAGCCTCCACTCTCCCAGACCGACTGTGGGGGGTAAGTGCGCAGCGACGAGGAAGGGGATTGGGAATTGGCATAACGACTAACATTGGAATGGGAGAAAATCGGAGGAAAAAGGAGGGGGAAAAAGATCAATAAAAAAAATAAAAAATAAAGGTAGTTATAAGGTTTTTAATTTGTTGTAAAAAAATAACTACATTTACCAGTAGGCAGCCTGTTGTTAAGTAGGCAGCTGTCACCTACCTCACGTCACAGCAAGCTGATACATATCTAGCTAGCTAACGTTAACGTTACCACGCTAAACGTACTAGACGTTAGCATTATGTCTACTGTCGTGAACCATTTTAAATCGGGGCATGTAGAGGAGTTTCGGGAACGAGTCAAATGTGCAGGTCCTCTTCTCAGACCTGTGGGGCAAGCACTGCACACGCATCATGCCGGCTAGCAAGCTAGCTAGCTACACGTCACATACTTCATCATCATCATCATTCTTCATCAACGTTACAAGCTCAAAAACCTTATAACTACTACTACTGTCGTGTCCATAAGTTCCCTGGCAGAATACTTTGTTTGTGAGGACAAAAGTATACAAAGAGGAGAAAACCATTTTAAATCGGGGCATGTTAGAGGAGTTTCGGGAATGCCGGCTAGCAAGCTAGCTAGCTACTAACGTCATGTAAAAAACAATAACGTTATAAACTATACACAATATGTACAACGAAACAATGATTTACATTAGTATTTACAGTGATTTAATATGAAGCGAAATAACATTATACGATTTAAATTATAAATACAAATATGGTAACGTGGTTGTGGCTTTTACAAATAGTGGTTAGCTTTAGAGATAAATGGTTATGATAACTGGAGCACTAGTGTTGGGTGAAACAGATACTAGCCACAGATTCAGGGTCAATTATTTCCCCATTGTACGAATTGGTAAGCTTATAGAATGTAAGGGAAATCTGATCCTAGGTCTGTGACTACAGGCAGGAGGCTACGCTGTGGTGACGTCAGTCAGCAGCGCCAAATAGCAGTGTAGTTTCCCAGCGAACGAAAACATAGATAGAACAGCGTCAATAAGGTCTGCCAACTTAGATAGAACAGCGTCAATAAGGTCTAACAACTTAGATAGAACACTGTCAATAAGGTCTAGCAACTTAGATAGAACAGCATCAATAAGGTCTGACAACTTAGATCAGGGAGGGGCAACTGGCGGCCCGCGGGCCGCATGCGGCCCTCACCGACGTTACATGCGGCCCCAGGCCAATAAAAAAAAAAAAAAAAAAAAATTATAATATTTTTTTATTTTTTTTATTTTTTAATTTTTTTATTTTTTTATTTTTTTATTTTTTTATTTTTTTATTTTTTTATTTTTTTATTTTTTTGTATTGTATTCGACTAAGAAGAGTTGGCAGTCAACTATGACTCCTTTCGATCGATTAGTCGACTATTTGACTAATAGGGGTCAGCCCTAGTGTGCACATATTCAACGCTGTTGAAAGTGCCGTGCAGCAATATGGGGGTTTTGATAAACTGTCGGCTGTTGTTACCGATGGATTCGCCGGGCTTCTAAGGCAGAGTGGCGTTGAGTGTCCAATGCTGCACTGCATTATACATCAGGTAAGTTCGCTAACATAATTTCCATCTATTGTGCGTCACTATAATGACCAATGCGAGTCGAGTGTTGTCAAATTATATGCGAGAGTCGTTAAATCGTTTTTTTTTTTTTTTATCTGATATAGGAGGCTCTCTGTGCCAAGAAGCTTGAATACAGCCATGTTATGGATTTGGTTACCAAGGTTACCAATCTAATTCGTGGAGGCAACAGGTCACTAAACCATAGAAAGTTTGTCTCCTTTTTGGAAGAGATGGACACTGATTATGGCGACTTGCAGCTACACACAGAAATCCGATGGCTGAGCCGTCGGAAAGTACAGGAGCGACATTGAAACACTGCAAATGCAATTCAATGATCGGTTTGAAGATTTCAACGGCATGCAGTCACGGATAGCGCTGTTTGCCGGCCCCCTCACCGCTACGGTGTCAGAGCAGCCCCCACCGTTGCAGCTTGAACTGTGCGAGCTACAGTCAGATCCTTTTTTTCAAGCAAAGAGAAATGAGAGGGGAATTTCGTTTTGGAAACTGCTACCTGAGCCCCGCTTCCCACTCCTCAGGGACTTTGCCCTCTCTATGGCCAGTATGTTTGGGAGCACATACATACGTGAGAGCAATTTCTCAAACATGAAGCACATCAAGTCAAAGGAGAGAAACAGGCTGTCGGATGAAACATTATTTCATATGATACAGATTGCATGCACAAACATTGAAGTTGACATTCCTGCTATTGTGCGCCAAATGGAGAGACCACAAGTGTCTCATTAAAGACAGGGGGGGGAGGAGATGATGAAGAGGTGTAGAGGGGGGGAAGGAGATGATGAAGAGGTGTAGAGAGGGGGGGGGGAGAGATGATGAAGAGGTGTAGAGAGGGGGGGGGGGGATGATGGAGAGGTGTAGAGAGGGGACCATTATTATTATTATTATTATTATTATAACCATTATTGACCCACTGTGGGGCGAGGGTGAATGTCATGCCAGTTTGATTAAGGGTCAATGGGAGGCATGTAGTATTGCACTTTACTTTACTTGCACTTTACTTGTTTACTTTTGTAGTGTTCAGATAACACTAATAACACAAACACAAAGCAGCATTCCTGCTGCATTTCACTACAACAGTAAATCAAAAGTGCAATAATAAATGATTTTGTTAAATGTATAAACTTGTATCCTGCTACTAAACAAAACATTCCTGAGTGCTTCATATCCATAACATGCATTTCAGTGTTATAATGTTTTGTTTAGTAGCAGGATAAAAGTTTATACATTTAACAAAATCATTTATTATTGCACTTTTGATTTACTGTTGTAGTGAAATGCAGCAGGAATGCTGCTTTGTGTTTGTTGAGCAGTGGGCTTTAAGTTCATACATTTATTTTATTAGAAGCCTTAATTATAATTGATCATTTTTGTATATATTTGGGGTTACAGCAATACTTTTAAATTCAGCTGTTTATAAATTCATAAAGTTGAAATTGCATTACTAAATGCATTTGAAATGGAATAAAAACAAAGTTACAACAAATTATAATTGTTTATATACCTTATTTATCACATCTGTGACTATTATGGGCTATTTGAGTGATGGGGTACTACTGGCGGGACTGCCGATAAACAATGCGGCCCCCAAGATTGATTGTGGACATTTTGTGGCCCTCACCATATACAAAGTTGCCCACCCCTGACTTAGATAGAACAGCGTCAATAAGGTCTAACAATTTAGATAGAACAGCATCAATAAGGTCTAACAACTTAGATAGAACAGCGTCAATAAGGTCTGACAACTTAGATAGAACAACGTCAATAAGGTCTAAGAACTTAGATAGAACAGCATCAATGAGGTCTAACAACTTAGATAGAACAGCGTCAATAAGGTCTGACAACTTAGATAGAACAGCATCAATAAGGTCTAACAACTTAGATAGAACAGCGTCAATAAGGTCTAACAACTTAGATAGAACAGTGTCAATAAGGTCTAACAACTTAGATAGAACAGCGTCAATAAGGTCTAACAACTTAGATAGAACGGCGTCAATAAGGTCTAAGAACTTAGATAGAACAGCGTCAATGAGGTCTACAACTTAGATAGAACAGCATCAATAAGGTCTGACAACTTAGATAGAACAGCATCAATAAGGTCTAACAACTTAGGCCTAACAAAATTAATAGTTGGTTTCAGGTTGCCGACCGACCCTGCCGATTTAGGTGCGACCCAATATATTTTATGAGTTTTTTAAAAGAAAATTATAAAAAAAAAAGAAGAAAGAAATCGATTTTTTTTTCTAGAATAAAGTTTCATAGAAATCTTAGTCAAACATTTAGTATTATGGATATTAAACATGCTGGCAGAGTACATGCATCCATGTTGTTGTGAACATTTTAATTAAATAAAGAAATTCCCTATCCATAGTCGCCGTGGGAAAGAATAAAATAAAGAAATTAAATCAAATAAATTCCCTACCTACCCATGGCCAAACTGACAACCAACCTGAAACCAACTATTAATTTTGTTAGGCCTTAGATAGAACAGCGTCAATAAGGTTTAACAACTTAGATAGAACAGTGTCAATAAGGTCTAACAACTTAGATAGAACAGCGTCAATAAGGTCTAACAACTTAGATAGAACAGCGTCAATAAGGTCTAACAACTTAGATAGAACAGTGCCAATAAGGTCTAACAACTTAGATAGAACAGCATCAATAAGGTCTAACAACTTAGATAGAACAGCGTCAATAAGGTCTAACAACTTAGATAGAACAGCGTCAATAAGGTCTAACAACTTAGATAGAACAGTGTCAATAAGGTCTAACAACTTAGATAGAACAGTGTCAATAAGGTCTAACAACTTAGATAGAACAGCGTCAATAAGGTCTAACAACTTAGATAGAACAGCGTCAATAAGGTCTAACAACTTAGATAGAACAGTGTCAATAAGGTCTAACAACTTAGATAGAACAGCGTCAATAAGGTCTAACAACTTAGATAGAACTGTTATGGTTTGATACCGACCCCAAACGCACGACACAAGAGAGTAGGAATTCAGAGTTGCCAAATACGAGGGCTTGTTTATTTGATACTAAATATAAAGAGTACAGGAAAGGCAAGTCAACAAGAACAGGTACATAGGACAAGGGGCAAAGTTCTGCTGCTCTGCAGCTTCTCCCGTGATGGTAGTCTTGGGGATAGCAGGTGTTGACGTCTGAACCGCTCTGCAGAATTCTCTCGGCATAATCTCAGATGTGTTGCGAGACCGAGAGAGGGAGAGAGGGAACGAGTCGTTCCGCATGGTGGGCCACCAGAAACGACGAGCCAGGAAGGAGAACGTGCGATGGACGCCTGGGTGGCAGGCGAACCGGCTGGTATGGCCCCACAGCAGTACCTGGGACCGGACAGAGTCGGGGACGAAGAGACGATTCCTAGGGACGTTGCTTGGAGCACGATGGAAGCGCAGGGCACGCCTCACCACACCCTCGATGCCCAAGGTGATGGCTCCAACCACTCGGGCCTCCGGGAGGATGGGAGAAGGGTCCTCAGAGGGTGGAGCCCCCTTGGAGTGCATCCGGGACAGGGAGTCGGCCTTCGTGTTGCGGGAACCGGGGCGGAAGGTCAGTGAGAAGTCGAACCGACTGAGGAAACTGGCCCATCTCGCCTGCCGACCGTTGAGGCGCCTGGAAGCGCGGATGAACGTCAGATTCTTGTGGTCCGTCCAGATGGTAAAAGGCTCCTCGGCACCCTCTAGCCAATGACGCCACTCTTCCAGCGCAGCCACGACCGCCAGCAGCTCCCGATTGCCGGTGTCGTAGTTCCTCTCGGCGGGGAGGAAGCGACGCGAGTAGAAGGCGCAAGGATGCACCTTCTGGTCTGAAAGAGAACGTTGGGATAGGACAGCGCCCAGGCCAGAATCCGAGGCGTCCACCTCCACGATGAACTGTCTCTTGGGGTCAGGGTGGAGCAGGATAGGGGCGGAAGTGAACCTTCTCTTGAGGGAGCGGAACGCAGCGCATGCCGCTGGGGACCAGTCGAACGGCAGAGCGGGGGAGGTCAGCTTGGTAAGTGGCTCCGCCACTTGACTGTAGTTCCGGATGAACCTTCGGTAGAAGTTGGCGAACCCGAGGAAACTCTGTAACTCCTTCCGAGTGGTGGGTTCTGGCCAATCCTCCACAGCCTGGATCTTGCGAGGATCCGCTCGGGTCAAGCCCTTCTCAACGATGAAGCCCAGGTAGTCGACGGAGTTGGAGTGAAAACGGCACTTCTCCGCCTTGACGAAGAGCCGATTGTGGAGGAGGCGCTCCAGCACACGGCGGACATGCAGGATGTGTTCCTCGAGGGTCCTGGAAAAGATGAGAATGTCGTCCAGGTACACCACCACGAACACCTCCAGCATGTCACGGAGGACGTCGTTCATGAGTGCCTGGAATACCGCCGGGGCGTTGGTGAGGCCGAACGGCATTACAAGGTACTCGTAGTGGCCCCTGGGGGTCTTGAAGGCGGTCTTCCATTCATCGCCCTCACGGATACGGACAAGATGGTAGGCACTTCGGAGGTCCAGCTTGGTGAAGAACGAGGCCTGGGTCAGTGGCTCGAAGGTGGAGCTCATGAGAGGTAGGGGGTATTTGTTCTTGATGGTGATCTCGTTGAGCTGACATAGTCGATGCAGGGTCGCAGGTCCCCATCCTTCTTACCAACAAAGAAGAACCCGGCCGCCACCGGGGAGGAGGAAGGCCGAATGAGTCCTGCTTCCAATGACTCAGAGATGTAGAGATCCATCGCCTTCTTCTCCGGGACAGTCAGACTGTAGAGGCGGCTGCCGGGAAGGGGAGCCCCTTGGCGGAGGTCGATGGCGCAGTCATAGGGGCGGTGAGGTGGAAGGGCCTGAGCCCTGGTCTTACTGAATACCTCCATGAGGTCGTGGTACTCGGGAGGAATGGACGAGGGGTCCGGGGGCAACTCACCAGCCGGCCTCCGGGGCGGGGGACAGGACGCCGCCTGCAGACAGCGGGCGTGACAGGAGGAGCTCCAGCCCCTGATGGTACCGGAGGACCAGGCGATGTGGGGCTCGTGCAGCGCGAGCCAGGGCCTACCCAGGACCACCGGGACAAGGGGGGATTGGGTAATGAGGAACTGGATTCTCTCGTTGTGGTTCCCAGCGATGGTCAGCACGACTGGGCCGGTGCGTTGAGAGATGTCGGCCAGGCGGTGTTGGTCCAACGAAAAGATCTCCAAGGGCCTCACAAGGTCCTCAAGAGGTATGTTGGCTCGGGTGGCAAACTCGAAGTCGAGGAAGTTCTCGTCTGCCCCAGAGTCGATGAGGGCCTCCACCGTGGCACGTTGGTCCCCCCAGGCCAGGGTGACGCTCATCAGATGGTCAGGTGGTGCGCGGCGCTGGGAATGGGAAAAACGGCTCACCAGGATCTCCCGGGGTCTCGGTGAGCCTGATCTTTTGGCCGGGTAGGGCAGTCGGCGATACGGTGTCCCGCACCTCCGCAGTAGAGGCAGAGACCGGACCTGAGCCTTGCCTCACGCTCCGCCTGGCTCAGATGAGAGCGTCCCAGCTGCATGGGTTCCTCCTCGCGAACCGGACGGGGAAGCCTGTTACCACCAGTAGTGTTGGGGACGGGGCGTCCAGGAGTCCGGGGTGCTTCAGGAGGTAACAGTCGGGTCCTCTCGCGCCTTCTCTCCAGGAGGCGTCCGTCAATACGGATGACAAGGCTAAACAGCTCCTCGAGGGAGTCAGGCAACTCCCGGGTAGCGAGCTGGTCCCGGACTGCGTCACTGAGCCCCCTCAAGAAGGTTAGGCGAAGAGCAGGTTCGTTCCATCCACTCTCCACCGCCGCCAGTCGAAACTCCATGACATAGTCCGTCACCCTGCCGCTACCCTGTCGGAAGGTCCCCAACCGGGCTCCAGGGTCCAGACCTCGGGCTGGATGGTGGAACACTCTGCGGAGCTCCGCCACGAAGTCTGGGTAGGAAAACAAAAAATCTGCTTCCATTGCCCAGGAGGAAGTGACCCACTGGGCAGCATGGCCTGAAAGTAGGTTTGTTATATAAGCCACTTGGGACCCATGAGCAGAAAAACGGCTTGGTTGATGACGGAAAACCAACTCACATTGCATGATGAATGTGGCACACTCCTCGGGATTACCGTCGAACAGCCGTGGGACGGAGAGACGGGGTTCCCGAGATGCGAGATCTGCTGGGGCTGCGGGGAATGTTCCTGAAGGGGGTGAGAGATTAAAGGTATTAACGGTGTCGCCCAGCGAGTGAAGCTGAGCGAGAATCTCGGACTGTTGTCCCGCCATAGCGGCCATTGAACCCTGCATAGGCAGGACCTGATCCCTGAGGTTCTGCACCGCAGCCGCAGCCCACTCTAATTGGAGACCGTGATCCCTGGTCAACTCGACTTGAATTGCAAGTGCGGTTCTGACCCTCTCTGTGTCGGCTGCGGTCGTCATATTGGTTGGATCGTAATGTTATGGTTTGATACCGACCCCAAACGCACGACACAAGAGAGTAGGAATTCAGAGTTGCCAAATACGAGGGCTTGTTTATTTGATACTAAATATAAAGAGTACAGGAAAGGCAAGTCAACAAGAACAGGTACATAGGACAAGGGGCAAAGTTCTGCTGCTCTGCAGCTTCTCCCGTGATGGTAGTCTTGGGGATAGCAGGTGTTGACGTCTGAACCACTCTGCAGAATTCTCTCGGCAGAATCTCAGATGTGTTGCGAGACCGAGAGAGGGAGAGAGGGGACGAGTCAACACAGTGCAGTTTGAACGAGCAGGAGAACAGGGTGAACAATTCTTCGTGTAATTTAAACACAGTGAGCACAATTCCAAAACAGCCCAAGTGAATCTCTTCGTGTAATACACACAGTGAGCAAACTCCAAACACAGTCCCAGTGAATATCTTCGTGTAATGTACACACCGTTAGCAAAAATCCAAACACAGTCCCAGTGAATATCTTCGTGTAATATACACACAGTTTGTGAAGTCCAAAACAATCCAATAGTGAAATAATATCTTCGGTGTGAGCAACACACAGAGGGAGATGGAAGGTCCCAAAAATATTATCCCATAAGGGAACAAGCAAAAATAGAAAAGCTGGGTGAGTGACTGTCTGACCAAAGGTGGTAGTCTTCAGTGTAATAGTTACACACGAAAAACGGAATAGATCAAGACAGTCAATAAAAACTCACCCAGACGTAATGCGTAATGGTGCTGGAACAAACAGCGGAGCGAGGACGCGCCACGGGAACAGGTGTCCAAGGGAAGGCTTCTTGGAAATTCCTGGAGATAGCACAAGGAGCAAAAGCAGCAGCAGCAACACGGGGAAATGCAACCAGAGAAAAATCAAGACGATCCAACAAACTTAGAGTGGAGAAACGGGGTATAAATAATAAGGGATCGATTGATTGAAAGGCAGTGACAGCTGGGGAATGTGATTGAAAAGCGTGCGGTCCTGCGAGAACCAATCAGCGACGTCTCTGATGACGTCACTGGGGAGAAGCGTGTGAATGAGGGAATTGAAATAATTAACAGAAAAACAAATGAAAACAGAGCGAGGGTGGTTAAAGGAACAGAACGAGTGAGAGAGCAAGGACAGAAACCTCACAAGAACAGCGTCAATAAGGTCTAACAACTTAGATAGAACAGTGTCAATAAGCTCTAACAACTTAGATAGCAATGGTTGTAATTAGGGCTGTCAGTTTATCCCGTTAATTAGTTTAATAAATTAATTACACAGCAAATTATCGCGTTATGAGAATTAACTCAAAATTAATTAAAAAATAAAAAAGAATAAAAAAAAATTATCGATTTTTTTTTATCTCATTAATTCCATAAGAATGTAGAATAAACATGTACAAACTTTTTTTCTAAATGGTTCATTTGCATGGGGGTGACGTAGATTGCAAAATTAACTATTCTACTAACCACTTCATTAACAAATCTACTAACTATTCTACTAATTCAAATCAAATTTGAAAATGAACTACTTTATTAACTATTCTACTAACTACTATATGAACTACTCTATTAACTATTATATTAATTAATACTCTATAAACTATTGTATGAACTATTATAATAACTACTCTATTAACTATTATATTAACTACTAATCTACTAACTACTCTATTAACTATCCCATTAACTACTCTATTAGCTACTCTATTAACTATTCTATTAACTATTACTCTACTAACTACTCTATTAACTATTGCACTAACTACTCTATTAATTAACTACTCTACTAACTATTCTTTTTTTTATCCACTTTTTCTCCCATTTTTCTATATTTTCTCCCACCCCAATTTCGTATCATCCAATTCAACCCTCCCCTGTCACGAACGCTGTTTCTTGCCTCCCACAAACCGGCTGCAATGTGGACTAAGTCATACATAGTAGGGCTGCAACTAATGACCAAATGAATTTGGTAGTCGACTAATCTGCCGATTATTTTTTCGATTAGTCGACTAATCGAAAACCAATGTAAACAACAACAAAAAAAATTGGATTATTTTTTTCTTTTCTTTTTTTTTTTTTTAATTACCTATCTTTGTGAAAGTGGCTTCTCAGCTCTGGTCCAGCTGAAGACAGAGCAGAGGAACAGATTGGACATTGAGCATGACCTCAGAGTTGCTTGTCTACCATCACCCCAGACTTTGAGACTCTTGTCAGGACCAAACAACAACATCATTCATAACATGATGATCCCATAGCAAATAAAAATAATGACTCATGAAACATTTGAATTTGGATCTTTAAGCCACTTTAAATGAAAATGTTTTTGAAGAACAATAGAGCAATCACTCATAACAAGATAAATAAATTAAATAATACAAATTAAAGTGGAAGTGTACTTTAAATAACTTTTGTTTGCTGTGTGTGAGAGGAGTCCGTGTGTGTGTGTATGTGTGTGTGTCTTACTCTGATCGCTGTGTGAGTGAGAGGAGTGTGTGTACTGTGTAATTTGTGTGTGTGTCTTACTCTGATCGCTGTGAGAGTGAGAGGTGTGTACTGTGTAATTTGTGTATGTGTGTGTGTCTTACTCTGATCGCTGTGTGTGAGTGAGAGGAGTGTGAATGTGTGTGTGTCTTACTCTGATCGCTGTGTGTGAGAGAGAGGAGTGTGAATGTGTGTGTGTCTTACTCTGATCGCTGTGTGTGAGAGAGAGGAGTGTGAATGTGTGTGTGTCTTACTCTGATCGCTGTGTGTGAGTGAGAGGAGTGTGTATCAGCGTTTCCGTTAGCCGGTAATTACCGGTATTTGACCGGCAAAATATGTTGAAGTCCGAATATTTAAATATCTCCGGTCTTAATGTCCGGTGAAAATAATTCCTCTAAGCACAATTTTATTATTTGAATTGTATTCAAATCGGCTAAAATTAAATAGCCTATGCGATGAACGAAACAATAATTCCATTTTCAGTTTCATTGTTGCTTCACTCTGATAGGATGGCGCCGCTCAGATGTGAAACTTAATTTTCTTTTTTTTTGAGCCTGCACGCTCTGGCCACCATAACGACAAACGGGTATATGAGGAAGAGAGAGAGATGGCGAAACAAGCTAAGCTTAGTAAATATTTCACGAAACCAAGCACAAGCAGGTCTAATAATGACAACGAAGATGAACCTTCTGAACTTGAAGTCACAGAGACCGCTGACGCTGATGCCGTGGTGGCTCCTCGCTGTCCCCCCCCCCCCCCGCTGTTCTCGCATGCAGGTACAAAACGGAACGAGAGACGGGGTGAGTGAGTGTTGACATTTTTTAATCATAATATGCAACTGTTGGTTGACTGCCGTGTCACATAGTAATGCATATTATTGATTATAACTAAATGTAGGCTATAACCTATAATGAAATTAACAAATGCGTTACGCGCACGTGGCTCGTCCTCTCTGCATGTGGCGACGAGCTAGCAAACGAGGCAATGTGGTGATCAACTACAGTTTGCTGTGTGTGAAGTTGAACATTATGATATGTGTGACGTGTCTGATACAACGAGGTGAAGCGATGTCGACTCGAGATTCATTTGGGGGTGCGTGCGACAGCTGCTGCAGCGCAAGCCTGCGGGGCGGGAGCTTGATGCTGGTAGCGTATCGCACTAACTTGAGAGGCGAGAGATAGTAATTTGATTCTGCAAATCAATTTCTCATTCTTCGCTTGATGTAATTAATACACATGTCCAATTATAACGGAATTCGTTAGCTCATAAAAATGTGATTATAATAGACTGCTGTTTAAAACTCTGACCGGAATTTCTTGAATATGTCCGGTGATAGAAATATTGCAGGACACCCAGACCGGCACGAATATGTTCTAACGGAAACGCTGGTGTGTATGTGTGTGTGTCTTACTCTGATCGCTGTGTGTGAGTGAGAGGAGTGTGTATGTGTGTGTCTTACTCTGATCGCTGTGTGTGAGTGAGAGGAGTGCGTGTGTAATGTATTGTGTGTCTAGTCTGATCATCATCTCCTGCAGGGGAATAATGTTTTCAATGTCCAAAATTTGCTATGGGATCAGCATGTTATGATGTTGTCTGGAACCCTGAGAAGCCACTCTCACAAAGATAGGTAGTGCACAAAATTTTAAAATTTTATGACTAATCGACGCAACAATTTCTCGTCGACGATTTTTTATAATCGACGTCGTCGATTATGTCGACTAATCGTTGCAGCCCTAATACATAGCACAAGTCCCCTCCGGTACTTGAGGTAACAGCAGTCGCATCTTTTCACCTGCGCAGCTCGATCTCTCAGTGGCGAGGAGTAACGCGTGGGAGGCTCACGCTGCCCCCAACACTTCCTGATTCTACTGCGCAGGCGCACCAACCGACCTGTAGGAGTCGCTGTCCACAACGCCCGATCCCCACCCATCAGTTTCCCACCCCCTAATACGGCCAATGTGTATTAGTACGGACGACCAGCTAAACTGAAAGCAAATGTGGAGCGCTGGGCTCGAACAGGCAAGCCCAGCGTCTCCAGATTTCGTGGCGAGCGCCTTGCCCACTACGCCACGTAGCCACCCTACTCTACTAACTATTCTATTAACTCCCAACTACTATTAACTAACCAAGTTAACTAAGTCTCAGGACCAGTTGACAGAAGGTACTCATTCGGGGGTTCAGTATCTGGGTTTGTGGTGCCCCCCTCCCCCTACTGCACCAAAGGCACAGTACTTGTACCACTGGGGTGACAAGGTCTATACCTCTTCAGGACCATTCCTGTACTTTGATTTCCCTGTGTGCATTTTACTGCCCCCTCATCCCCTCTCTCTCTCTCTCTCTCTCTCTCTCTCTCTCTCTCTCTCTCTCTCTCTCTCTCTCTCTCTCTCTCTCTCTCTCTCTCTCTCTCGCTCTCTCTCTCTCTCTCTCTCTCTCTCTCTCTCTCTCTCTCTCTCTCTCTCTCTCTCTCTCTCTTCTTCCACTGTCTGTCTCTCTCTCAAGGTTGATTTCGAGCTTATGTTTCTATTTTTTTAGTGTGCGTGTATGTGTCTGTGCGTGCGTGTGTGTGTGTGCGCGTGTGTCTGTGTGTGTGTGTGTGTGTGTGCGTGCGCGCGCGCGCGCGCGTGTGTGTGTGTGTGTGTGTGTGTGTGTGTGTGTGTGTGTGTGTGTGTGTGTGTGTGTGTGTGTGTGTGTGTGTGTGTGTGTGTGGATGTGTGTGGGTGTGTGTGTGTCCCAGTCAGTGAATGGTTCTATTTCAGGTTTGTGGGTCAAACTACAGAGTAATGTTCTTTAGGCCAGAATTGCTGAGTCGGCTAACTCTCCACAACACAGACCACTGGGTTTAAAGAGGAGAAATGTCCTCAGCAGCTAGGCTGGTCATCACAGCTAGGCTGGTCATCACAGCTAGGCTGGTCATCACAGCAGCTAGGCTGGTCATCACAGCTAGGCTGGTCATCACAGCCAGGCTGGTCCTCAGCAGCTAGGCTGGTCATCACAGCTAGGCTGGTCATCACAGCTAGGCTGCTCATCACAGCTAAAATAAGATAAGATAAGATGATCCTTTATTAATACCCTTGGGGAAATGCGGGTGTCAAAGCAGTATGGCGGGGATACAGGGTGGGGAATACATAGCTTCACAGTCCAATACAGTCCAGTATCTATATACACAATAGATACACTATAAAAATATAAAAACAAATACAATATAATATTAAAAATAAATTTAAGGGCCCTTTTCGGGTGGGTGGGGGGGGGGGCCTTTTTATGCTTTTTGGGGGGTTTTGGTGATCAAATATTGAATATTGAACTATAATAATCAGTGCAGGAGCGCCCTTATCCTTGAAAGACACTTTTATCACTGACTTAAAAGGCCCATACATCTCCATAAATGTTCAGGGGGGAGGGAATAAGTGCTTACCCTAACAGACCCCAAGAAGTGCTGTATATTCTGTATTGTTTAATATAAATGCATTTTTTAGTCCAATCCAGATTTGTATTTGAGATTCCCAAATCCCATCGGACTTGACTTCTTCGTGTCCCTCAATGAGTGTAATACCAGCATTCAACTGTATGCACCACAGCAGTTTCTATCATCATCATCATCATCACCACCCACGCTATGCATAAAATATAGGTCCGCGAAGAGGCACGCTGAGGAGGCTGTGCAAACTGCAATGGTATATGGGGCATCTCTCTCTCTTTACCTAATATTTTGATTCTATCCTGACATTTTTCAGTTGGAAGGGAAGTCTATATGCGTAACGGCAACTAAACAAGAAAATGTTTTTTTTCTTTCTTTTTTTCAAAAAGGGCACTTTTTTTATGAGGCTCAAAAAGGCAGGTGCTCAAGCACCCCTTGGGCTCTATGTGTGAACCTGCCTGCAGACATCCAAGTTTGTCCGGGATTGTCACAGTTTTAAACTTGTGAATTCAGTTTGATGTCAATCAATGTTGTTGTCAAAGCTGTCGCTGTTTTAACCAATAGAAAAAGGAACACACCAACATTATGGGAAATGCACTTACCATCTTCTCCAGAGTCAGACAAGAAGATAGATATCAATTTCCTCTCTGTGCGTTCAGTAGAAAGCTATCCGGCTGCAAGCTAGCCTAGCTTAGCACAAATGAATGGAAACAGATATGAACCAATAGCTTAACCCATTCCCTGCCACCACTTTGATCATCTTATACCATTCTCTGCCAGTACTGTAAGTCTATGGAGATGTTCACCTTCCTTGCAGGGCTATAACTTTTTAAATTGTATTGCTAAATTGACATTACTATGGCCCATTCAACATCGATTATCTATCGTTCAGGATGTAGGAACGTTTTACTTTTTCATTCACACATTCATACGAAAATACCGTCTAGAGTATAAATATGTTTTTATCGTTTTCTGCAGTATTTCCTAGAACGTGAGATATCGACATAAATGCATATATTAGATTATCAAATGGCGTTTGATACCGATGCACGTTATATTAAAAATTTCAACTGTACATGGTCCTAAACGTTATGACTGATCATGCGCGGGTGAACGGAGGGGGGAGGGGGGGTCGTTTATAATTCCGTGACCGACGTTAAATGATTTATGTAGTATGGGTGATATATTGATCAGAGCAGTTTGTATCGAAAATGATAAACAAAAACGCTGAAACTCACGTCAGTCTCCTCATACCGTTGGGCGATGAGAGTGGAGCAAACAGATCCCAGTTATGTGGTGGGGATCGAGGCGATCCATTTCCGGTTTGTATATTACTAATACACGCCCAAATCATGTAGATTATTGAGTTATGGCAAAGATCCATATCCACGGTGTGTGTATTGAGTCCCGCGACGATAAACGAGTGGCCGGACGGAATAGGGAGACGCACCGGGATCACAAGAGATCCACTTCCGGTTGCAACTCGCCGATCAGCCACCAGGTGGCACAGAGTTGTGCTGGCTCACACAGCATCCGACAAGGCTCCGTGAGTGAAATATAAATACCATGGCGAAAATATGAAATTATGATCAGAATCACGTCGTACGACGTTATTGGCAGAATTTGCATGAACTTGAAACCCGTCGTATGACGTTATTGGCGGAGAAAGGGTTAACATAAAACATGTTAATTTGTGCTAAGTTAGGAGCATTTCCCATAATGTTGGTGTTCCTTTTAGATTTTCAGATGAATAATATGTCCAAGCCTAATTGCTGTTGGTAAGTTTGATTGTTGTGTATTTGTTGTGCATTTATAGTTGAAGACAGTAAAGGTTGAGTTATTTTGGGTGATTCGCTCACATTCCAAATGATCAAAACTGACTTTACAACTGCAAATGCAGTTGACTTTTGTAACTATCCCTTACAATAATCAGCACTCCTTTGATTTCCTGAGTGGCGGTGGAGGTAATCACGTCACCGGGATCATCGGGAGGGCACCCTCCTTCCCCGGTGTTCGGTTGATAAGCCAACACCTCCAGAGGGCTCCACGGCGACACCTGGTGTTCGGTTGATAAGCCAACACCTCCAGAGGGCTCCACGGCGACACCTGGTGTTCAGTTGATAAGCCAACACCTCCAGAGGGCTCCACGGCGACACCTGGTGTTCAGTTGATAAGCCAACACCTCCAGAGGGCTCCACGGCGACACCTGGTGTTCAGTTGATAAGCCAACACCTCCAGAGGGCTCCACGGCGACACCTGGTGTTCAGTTGATAAGCCAACACCTCCAGAGGGCTCCATATGGCAACACCCGGTGTCCCAGATGTTCTCCCCTCTGCTTTTACCCATCATGTCCTATAGTTGATGGTCATCTTGCAGCCCAGATCAAAGTCTTTCTCTTCAGGCAAAGCCATTGTGTCCTGTATGATAGGGTGGGTTAGCCGTCTCTTGCAGAAAGACGCAACAAAAATGTGTTAATTAAACTAAGCCCCTATTGGTAAGCAACGTTTGTATATATCTTCACTGGGGTGGCACGGTGGTGTAGTGGTTAACACTGTCACCTCACAGCAAGAAGGTCCTGTGTTCGATTCCCGCTTGGGGACCAAATTGCCGGGTTGCCAGGTACCCAAGTGGGGTATCGGGAGAAACATGCAGAACATGCAGAACCCTGACGGAGAGGGACAGGAGCACTTGGATCCCACGTCTGCTCCCGGCTGCCCCTGGGGGGAAGGACGATGGGATGGGTCAAGCGCAGAGACCCTATGTGTGTGTGTGTTCCTGTGTGTCGCTCATCGCACATGTGTGTGTTCATCTGCATGACAAATAAAGACTTCTCTTCTCTCTTAAAATGGAATATTGGAACCTATTCCACACAATCTAATGACTGGATGGTTCTTAGGGTTCCTCCAGTATGTTCTGATCTAATGACTGGACGGTTCTTAGGGTTCCTCCAGTATGTTCTGATCTAATGACTGGATGGTTCTTAGGGCCCCTCCAGTATTTTCTGATCTCTCTCTGAAGTTGGAGGTTCTCTCTTCCCTTGGAATGTCTAAGTGTATGATTTCTGACCATTGTGTGACTACCTGTAACTGTTTTTAGATGATTTGCATTAATTTATTTATCATGTTTTATTATGCCCTCGTGTTTGAAATCGATCTGTCTATATGGTCTCCCTCAAAATCTAACAAGTTAACAAGCCTGTCGATCGGGGGAGTTTGGAACTGTAGAACTGAGAACTTTAGGGCTGAACGATTTGGAGAAACATGCGTTTCCCAGTCGTGTCTCAGTAGTGAAATTAGTCCAAAGCCAGATGATATGGATATTCATCAGACAAACAATATGGATCTTCATCAGACAGACAATATAGGTGGATCTTCATCAGACAAACAATATGGATCTTCATCAGACAAACAATATGGATCTTCATCAGACAGACAATATAGGTGGATCTTCATCAGACAAACAATATGGATCTTCATCAGACAAACAATATGGATCTTCATCAGACAGACAATATAGGTGGATCTTCATCAGACAGACAATATAGGTGGATCTTCATCAGACAATATAGGTGGATCTTCATCAGACAAACAATATGGATCTTCATCAGACAATATAGGTGGATCTTCATCAGACAAACAATATGGATCTTCATCAGACAATATAGGTGGATCTTCATCAGACAATATAGGTGGATCTTCATGAGACAATATAGGTGGATCCAGGGCCGCCTGGGAGAAATGCGAGGCCCTGTGCGAGATTTAAACGCGAGCCCCCCCCCCCCCCCCTAAAAGGTAAAAAAAAATATATATATATTTTTTTTTCTCATACAGTCAACATATTCTTAAATAATAGCGCTGCCCGAGGCTGGGCATGATACAGTCAACATATAGCAAGAGAGAGAGCGAGAGAGCGAGAGAGAGCTCCCGTTCTACAGTCAATATACAGTGTTATCGCTGCACAGACCCGGCAATGCCCCTGACCCTCCACCAGAGCAAGGCCAGAGAGAGAGAGAGAGAGAGAGAGAGACACACACATTGGAAAGAAACAACCCAAAACCAGAGCAAATTGAAATGCTATTTGGCCCTAAACAGAGAGTATACAGTGGCAGAATACCTGAGCACTGTGACTGATCCAAAACTAAGAAGATCCTTGACTAGGTACAGACTCAGCGAGCACAGCCTAGCCATCGAGAAAGGCCGCCATAGGCAGACCTGGCTCCCAAGCGAAGACAGACTATGCACCCACTGCACACAAGATGAGGTGGAAACCGAGCTCCACTTCTTAACAACCTGCCCACTATACCAAGACATCAGAGACATATACTTCCCACAAATTGCAAACACCCAAAGAGACTTTGAAAACATGGACAATAACTCAAAACTCCCATACCTACTGGGAGAAATACAAGAATGTGAAATAAAGCCCATTTGAATTGAAGAGAGAGAGATAGATAGAGCATGTCTGTGTGTGTGTTAGAAAGAGAGAGATAGAGAGAGAGCATGTCTGTTTGTGTGTGTGTGTTAGAGAGAGAGCATGTATATGTGTGTTAGAAAGAGAGGGAAA
>NW_028168957.1:47500-67720 GCF_963971535.1 Notolepis coatsorum | reverse complement strand
CTAGACTAACCCTAGTATACACTACACAACACTAGACTAACCCTAGTATACACTACACTAGACTAACCCTAGTATACACTACACAACACTAGACTAACCTAGTATACACTACACAACACTAGACTAACCCTAGTATCACTACACTACACTAGACTACCCTAGTATACACTACACTAGACTAGACTAACCTAGTATACACTACAATAGACTAGACTAACCCTAGTATACACTACACTAGACTAGACTAACCCTAGTATGCACTACACTAGACTAGACTAACCCTAGTATACACTACACTACACTACACTAGACTAACCCTAGTATACACTACACTAGACTAACCCTAGTATACACTACACATAGACTAACCCTAGTATACACTACACTAGACTAGACTAACCCTAGTATACACTACACTAGACTAGACTAACACTAGTATATACTACACTAGACTAGACTAACCCTAGTATACACTACACTAGACTAGACTAACCCTAGTATACACAACACTAGACTAACCCTAGTATACACTACACAACACTAGACTAACCATAGTATACACTACACTAGACTAGACTAACCCTAGTATACACTACACTACACTAGACTAACCCTAGTATACACTACACTAGACTAGACTAACCCTAGTATACACTACACAACACTACACTAACCCTAGTATACACTACACTAGACTAGACTAACCCTAGTATACACTACACTAGACTAGACTAACCCTAGTATACACTACACTAGACTAGACTAACCCTAGTATACACTACACTACACTAGACTAACCCTAGTATACACTACACAACACTAGACTAACCCTAGTATACACTACACAACACTAGACTAACCCTAGTATACACTACACTAGACTAGACTAACCCTAGTATACACTACACTACACTAGACTAACCCTAGTATACACTACACTAGACTAGACTAACCCTAGTATACACTACACTAGACTAGACTAACCCTAGTATGCACTACACTACACTAGACTAACCCTAGTATACACTACACAACACTAGACTAACCCTAGTATACACTACACAACACTAGACTAACCCTAGTATACACTACACAACACTAGACTAACCCTAGTATACACTACACAACACTAGACTAACCCTAGTATACACTACACTACACTAGACTAACCCTAGTATACACTACACAACACTAGACTAACCCTAGTATACACTACACTAGACTAACCCTAGTATACACTACACTAGACTAGACTAACCCTAGTATACACTAGACTAGACTAACCCTAGTATACACTACACTAGACTAGACTAACCCTAGTATACACTAGACTAGACTAACCCTAGTATACACTACACGAGACTAGACTAACCCTAGTATACACTACACTAGACTAGACTAACCCTAGTATACACTACACTAGACTAACCCTAGTATACACTACACTAGACTAGACTAACCCTAGTATACACTACACTACACTAACCCTAGTATACACTACACTACACTAGACTAACCCTAGTATACACTACACTAGACTAGACTAACCCTAGTATACACTACACTAGACTAACCCTAGTATACACTACACTACACTAGACTAACCCTAGTATACACTACACTAGACTAGACTAACACTAGTATACACAACACTACACTAGACTAACCCTAGTATACACTACACTAGACTAGATTAACCCTAGTATACACTACACTAGACTAACCCTAGTATACACTACACTAGACTAGACTAACCCTAGTATACACTACACTACACTAGACTAACCCTAGTATACACTACACTAGACTAACCCTAGTATACACTACACTACACTAGACTAACCCTAGTATACACTACACAACACTAGACTAACCCTAGTATACACTACACAACACTAGACTAACCCTAGTATACACTACACTACAATAACCCTAGTATACACTACACTAGACTAGACTAACCCTAGTATACACTACACTACACTAGACTAACCCTAGTATACACAACACTAGACTAACCCTAGTATACACAACACTAGACTAACACTAGTATACACTACACTAGACTAACCCTAGTATACACAACACTAGACTAACCCTAGTATACACTACACAACACTAGACTAACCCTAGTATACACTACACTAGACTAGACTAACCCTAGTATACACTACACTACACTAGACTGACCCTAGTATACACTACACTACACTAGACTAACCCTAGTATACACTACACTAGACTGACCCTAGTATACACTACACTAGACTAGACTAACCCTAGTATACACTAGACTAGACTAACCCTAGTATACACAACACTAGACTGACCCTAGTATACACTAGACTAGACTAACCCTAGTATACACTACACTAGACTAGACTAACCCTAGTATACACTACACTACACTAGACTAACTCTAGTATAAACTACACAACACTAGACTAACCCTAGTATACACTACACAACACTAGACTAACCCTAGTATACACTACACTAGACTAGACTAACCCTAGTATACACTACACTACACTAGACTAACCCTAGTATACACTACACAACACTAGACTAACCCTAGTATACACTACACAACACTAGACTAACCCTAGTATACACTACACTACACTAGACTAACCCTAGTATACACTACACAACACTAGACTAACCCTAGTATACACTACACTAGACTAGACTAACCCTAGTATACACTACACTAGACTAGACTAACCCTAGTATACACTACACTACACTAGACTAGACTAACCCTAGTATACACTACACAACACTAGACTAACCCTAGTATACACTACACTACACTAGACTAACCCTAGTATACACTACACAACACTAGACTAACCCTAGTATACACTACACTAGACTAACCCTAGTATACACTACACAACACTAGACTAACCCTAGTATACACTACACTAGACTAGACTAACCCTAGTATACACTACACTAGACTAGACTAACCCTAGTATACACTACACTAGACTAACCCTAGTATACACTACACTACACTAGACTAACCCTAGTATACACAACACTAGACTAGACTAACCCTAGTATACACTACATTAGACTAACCCTAGTATACACTACACAACACTAGACTAACCCTAGTATACACTACACTAGACTAGACTAACCCTAGTATACACTACACTAGACTAACCCTAGTATACACAACACTAGACTAGACTAACCCTAGTATACACTACACTAGACTAACCCTAGTATACACTACACGAGACTAGACTAACCCTAGTATACACTACACAACACTAGACTAACCCTAGTATACACTACACTAGACTAGACTAACCCTAGTATACACTACACTAGACTAACCCTAGTATACACTACACTACACTAGACTAACCCTAGTATACACTACACAACACTAGACTAACCCTAGTATACACTACACTACACTAGACTGACCCTAGTATACACTACACTACACTAGACTAACCCTAGTATACACTACACTACACTAGACTAACCCTAGTATACACTACACTACACTAGACTAACCCTAGTATACACTACACTAGACTAGACTAACACTAGTATACACAACACTACACTAGACTAACCCTAGTATACACTACACTAGACTAGATTAACCCTAGTATACACTACACTAGACTAACCCTAGTATACACTACACTAGACTAGACTAACCCTAGTATACACTACACTACACTAGACTAACCCTAGTATACACTACACTAGACTAACCCTAGTATACACTACACTACACTAGACTAACCCTAGTATACACTACACAACACTAGACTAACCCTAGTATACACTACACAACACTAGACTAACCCTAGTATACACTACACTACACTAACCCTAGTATACACTACACTAGACTAGACTAACCCTAGTATACACTACACTACACTAGACTAACCCTAGTATACACAACACTAGACTAACCCTAGTATACACAACACTAGACTAACACTAGTATACACTACACTACACTAGACTAACCCTAGTATACACTACACAACACTAGACTAACCCTAGTATACACTACACTAGACTAGACGAACCCTAGTATACACTACACTAGACTAGACTAACCCTAGTATACACTACACTAGACTAACCCTAGTATACACTACACAACACTAGACTAACCCTAGTATACACTACACTAGACTAGACTAACCCTAGTATACACTACACTAGACTAGACTAACCCTAGTATACACTACACTAGACTAACCCTAGTATACACTACACTACACTAGACTAACCCTAGTATACACAACACTAGACTAGACTAACCCTAGTATACACTACATTAGACTAACCCTAGTATACACTACACAACACTAGACTAACCCTAGTATACACTACACTAGACTAGACTAACCCTAGTATACACTACACTAGACTAACCCTAGTATACACAACACTAGACTAGACTAACCCTAGTATACACTACACTAGACTAACCCTAGTATACACTACACGAGACTAGACTAACCCTAGTATACACTACACAACACTAGACTAACCCTAGTATACACTACACTAGACTAGACTAACCCTAGTATACACTACACTAGACTAACCCTAGTATACACTACACTACACTAGACTAACCCTAGTATACACTACACAACACTAGACTAACCCTAGTATACACTACACTACACTAGACTGACCCTAGTATACACTACACTACACTAGACTAACCCTAGTATACACTACACTACACTAGACTAACCCTAGTATACACTACACTACACTAGACTAACCCTAGTATACACTACACTAGACTAGACTAACACTAGTATACACAACACTACACTAGACTAACCCTAGTATACACTACACTAGACTAGATTAACCCTAGTATACACTACACTAGACTAACCCTAGTATACACTACACTAGACTAGACTAACCCTAGTATACACTACACTACACTAGACTAACCCTAGTATACACTACACTAGACTAACCCTAGTATACACTACACTACACTAGACTAACCCTAGTATACACTACACAACACTAGACTAACCCTAGTATACACTACACAACACTAGACTAACCCTAGTATACACTACACTACACTAACCCTAGTATACACTACACTAGACTAGACTAACCCTAGTATACACTACACTACACTAGACTAACCCTAGTATACACAACACTAGACTAACCCTAGTATACACAACACTAGACTAACACTAGTATACACTACACTAGACTAACCCTAGTATACACAACACTAGACTAACCCTAGTATACACTACACAACACTAGACTAACCCTAGTATACACTACACTAGACTAGACTAACCCTAGTATACACTACACTACACTAGACTGACCCTAGTATACACTACACTACACTAGACTGACCCTAGTATACACTACACTAGACTGACCCTAGTATACACTACACTAGACTAGACTAACCCTAGTATACACTAGACTAGACTAACCCTAGTATACGCAACACTAGACTGACCCTAGTATACACTAGACTAGACTAACCCTAGTATACACTACACTAGACTAGACTAACCCTAGTATACACTACACTACACTAGACTAACTCTAGTATACACTACACAACACTAGACTAACCCTAGTATACACTACACAACACTAGACTAACCCTAGTATACACTACACTAGACTAGACTAACCCTAGTATACACTACACTACACTAGACTAACCCTAGTATACACTACACAACACTAGACTAACCCTAGTATACACTACACAACACTAGACTAACCCTAGTATACACTACACTAGACTAACCCTAGTATACACTACACAACACTAGACTAACCCTAGTATACACTACACTAGACTAGACTAACCCTAGTATACACTACACTAGACTAGACTAACCCTAGTATACACTACACTACACTAGACTAGACTAACCCTAGTATACACTACACAACACTAGACTAACCCTAGTATACACTACACTACACTAGACTAACCCTAGTATACACTACACAACACTAGACTAACCCTAGTATACACTACACTAGACTAGACTAACCCTAGTATACACTACACTAGACTAGACTAACCCTAGTATACACTACACTAGACTAACCCTAGTATACACTACACAACACTAGACTAACCCTAGTATACACTACACTAGACTAGACTAACCCTAGTATACACTACACTACACTAGACTAACCCTAGTATTCACTACACTACACTAGACTAACCCTAGTATACACTACACTAGACTAACCCTAGTATACACTACACAACACTAGACTAACCCTAGTATACACTACACTAGACTAACCCTAGTATACACTACACAACACTAGACTAACCCTAGTATACACTACACAACACTAGACTAACCCTAGTATTCACTACACTACACTAGACTAACCCTAGTATACACTACACTAGACTAGACTAACCCTAGTATACACTACACTAGACTAGACTAACCCTAGTATACACTACACTAGACTAGACTAACCCTAGTATGCACTACACTAGACTAGACTAACCCTAGTATACACTACACTACACTACACTAGACTAACCCTAGTATACACTACACTAGACTAACCCTAGTATACACTACACTAGACTAACCCTAGTATACACTACACTAGACTAGACTAACCCTAGTATACACTACACTAGACTAGACTAACACTAGTATATACTACACTAGACTAGACTAACCCTAGTATACACTACACTAGACTAGACTAACCCTAGTATACACAACACTAGACTAACCCTAGTATACACTACACAACACTAGACTAACCATAGTATACACTACACTAGACTAGACTAACCCTAGTATACACTACACTACACTAGACTAACCCTAGTATACACTACACTAGACTAGACTAACCCTAGTATACACTACACAACACTACACTAACCCTAGTATACACTACACTAGACTAGACTAACCCTAGTATACACTACACTAGACTAGACTAACCCTAGTATACACTACACTAGACTAGACTAACCCTAGTATACACTACACTACACTAGACTAACCCTAGTATACACTACACAACACTAGACTAACCCTAGTATACACTACACAACACTAGACTAACCCTAGTATACACTACACTAGACTAGACTAACCCTAGTATACACTACACTACACTAGACTAACCCTAGTATACACTACACTAGACTAGACTAACCCTAGTATACACTACACTAGACTAGACTAACCCTAGTATGCACTACACTACACTAGACTAACCCTAGTATACACTACACAACACTAGACTAACCCTAGTATACACTACACAACACTAGACTAACCCTAGTATACACTACACAACACTAGACTAACCCTAGTATACACTACACAACACTAGACTAACCCTAGTATACACTACACTACACTAGACTAACCCTAGTATACACTACACAACACTAGACTAACCCTAGTATACACTACACTAGACTAACCCTAGTATACACTACACTAGACTAGACTAACCCTAGTATACACTAGACTAGACTAACCCTAGTATACACTACACTAGACTAGACTAACCCTAGTATACACTAGACTAGACTAACCCTAGTATACACTACACGAGACTAGACTAACCCTAGTATACACTACACTAGACTAGACTAACCCTAGTATACACTACACTAGACTAACCCTAGTATACACTACACTAGACTAGACTAACCCTAGTATACACTACACTACACTAACCCTAGTATACACTACACTACACTAGACTAACCCTAGTATACACTACACTAGACTAGACTAACCCTAGTATACACTACACTAGACTAACCCTAGTATACACTACACTACACTAGACTAACCCTAGTATACACTACACTACAATAACCCTAGTATACACTACACTAGACTAGACTAACCCTAGTATACACTACACTACACTAGACTAACCCTAGTATACACAACACTAGACTAACCCTAGTATACACAACACTAGACTAACACTAGTATACACTACACTAGACTAACCCTAGTATACACAACACTAGACTAACCCTAGTATACACTACACAACACTAGACTAACCCTAGTATACACTACACTAGACTAGACTAACCCTAGTATACACTACACTACACTAGACTGACCCTAGTATACACTACACTACACTAGACTAACCCTAGTATACACTACACTAGACTGACCCTAGTATACACTACACTAGACTAGACTAACCCTAGTATACACTAGACTAGACTAACCCTAGTATACACAACACTAGACTAACCCTAGTATACACTACACTAGACTAGACTAACCCTAGTATACACTACACTACACTAACCCTAGTATACACTACACTACACTAGACTAACCCTAGTATACACTACACTAGACTAGACTAACCCTAGTATACACTACACTAGACTAACCCTAGTATACACTACACTACACTAGACTAACCCTAGTATACACTACACTAGACTAGACTAACACTAGTATACACAACACTACACTAGACTAACCCTAGTATACACTACACTAGACTAGATTAACCCTAGTATACACTACACTAGACTAACCCTAGTATACACTACACTAGACTAGACTAACCCTAGTATACACTACACTACACTAGACTAACCCTAGTATACACTACACTAGACTAACCCTAGTATACACTACACTACACTAGACTAACCCTAGTATACACTACACAACACTAGACTAACCCTAGTATACACTACACAACACTAGACTAACCCTAGTATACACTACACTACAATAACCCTAGTATACACTACACTAGACTAGACTAACCCTAGTATACACTACACTACACTAGACTAACCCTAGTATACACAACACTAGACTAACCCTAGTATACACAACACTAGACTAACACTAGTATACACTACACTAGACTAACCCTAGTATACACAACACTAGACTAACCCTAGTATACACTACACAACACTAGACTAACCCTAGTATACACTACACTAGACTAGACTAACCCTAGTATACACTACACTACACTAGACTGACCCTAGTATACACTACACTACACTAGACTAACCCTAGTATACACTACACTAGACTGACCCTAGTATACACTACACTAGACTAGACTAACCCTAGTATACACTAGACTAGACTAACCCTAGTATACACAACACTAGACTGACCCTAGTATACACTAGACTAGACTAACCCTAGTATACACTACACTAGACTAGACTAACCCTAGTATACACTACACTACACTAGACTAACTCTAGTATACACTACACAACACTAGACTAACCCTAGTATACACTACACAACACTAGACTAACCCTAGTATACACTACACTAGACTAGACTAACCCTAGTATACACTACACTACACTAGACTAACCCTAGTATACACTACACAACACTAGACTAACCCTAGTATACACTACACAACACTAGACTAACCCTAGTATACACTACACTACACTAGACTAACCCTAGTATACACTACACAACACTAGACTAACCCTAGTATACACTACACTAGACTAGACTAACCCTAGTATACACTACACTAGACTAGACTAACCCTAGTATACACTACACTACACTAGACTAGACTAACCCTAGTATACACTACACAACACTAGACTAACCCTAGTATACACTACACTACACTAGACTAACCCTAGTATACACTACACAACACTAGACTAACCCTAGTATACACTACACTAGACTAGACGAACCCTAGTATACACTACACTAGACTAGACTAACCCTAGTATACACTACACTAGACTAACCCTAGTATACACTACACAACACTAGACTAACCCTAGTATACACTACACTAGACTAGACTAACCCTAGTATACACTACACTAGACTAGACTAACCCTAGTATACACTACACTAGACTAACCCTAGTATACACTACACTACACTAGACTAACCCTAGTATACACAACACTAGACTAGACTAACCCTAGTATACACTACATTAGACTAACCCTAGTATACACTACACAACACTAGACTAACCCTAGTATACACTACACTAGACTAGACTAACCCTAGTATACACTACACTAGACTAACCCTAGTATACACAACACTAGACTAGACTAACCCTAGTATACACTACACTAGACTAACCCTAGTATACACTACACGAGACTAGACTAACCCTAGTATACACTACACAACACTAGACTAACCCTAGTATACACTACACTAGACTAGACTAACCCTAGTATACACTACACTAGACTAACCCTAGTATACACTACACTACACTAGACTAACCCTAGTATACACTACACAACACTAGACTAACCCTAGTATACACTACACTACACTAGACTGACCCTAGTATACACTACACTACACTAGACTAACCCTAGTATACACTACACTACACTAGACTAACCCTAGTATACACTACACTACACTAGACTAACCCTAGTATACACTACACTAGACTAGACTAACACTAGTATACACAACACTACACTAGACTAACCCTAGTATACACTACACTAGACTAGATTAACCCTAGTATACACTACACTAGACTAACCCTAGTATACACTACACTAGACTAGACTAACCCTAGTATACACTACACTACACTAGACTAACCCTAGTATACACTACACTAGACTAACCCTAGTATACACTACACTACACTAGACTAACCCTAGTATACACTACACAACACTAGACTAACCCTAGTATACACTACACAACACTAGACTAACCCTAGTATACACTACACTACACTAACCCTAGTATACACTACACTAGACTAGACTAACCCTAGTATACACTACACTACACTAGACTAACCCTAGTATACACAACACTAGACTAACCCTAGTATACACAACACTAGACTAACACTAGTATACACTACACTAGACTAACCCTAGTATACACAACACTAGACTAACCCTAGTATACACTACACAACACTAGACTAACCCTAGTATACACTACACTAGACTAGACTAACCCTAGTATACACTACACTACACTAGACTGACCCTAGTATACACTACACTACACTAGACTGACCCTAGTATACACTACACTAGACTGACCCTAGTATACACTACACTAGACTAGACTAACCCTAGTATACACTAGACTAGACTAACCCTAGTATACGCAACACTAGACTGACCCTAGTATACACTAGACTAGACTAACCCTAGTATACACTACACTAGACTAGACTAACCCTAGTATACACTACACTACACTAGACTAACTCTAGTATACACTACACAACACTAGACTAACCCTAGTATACACTACACAACACTAGACTAACCCTAGTATACACTACACTAGACTAGACTAACCCTAGTATACACTACACTACACTAGACTAACCCTAGTATACACTACACAACACTAGACTAACCCTAGTATACACTACACAACACTAGACTAACCCTAGTATACACTACACTAGACTAACCCTAGTATACACTACACAACACTAGACTAACCCTAGTATACACTACACTAGACTAGACTAACCCTAGTATACACTACACTAGACTAGACTAACCCTAGTATACACTACACTACACTAGACTAGACTAACCCTAGTATACACTACACAACACTAGACTAACCCTAGTATACACTACACTACACTAGACTAACCCTAGTATACACTACACAACACTAGACTAACCCTAGTATACACTACACTAGACTAGACTAACCCTAGTATACACTACACTAGACTAGACTAACCCTAGTATACACTACACTAGACTAACCCTAGTATACACTACACAACACTAGACTAACCCTAGTATACACTACACTAGACTAGACTAACCCTAGTATACACTACACTACACTAGACTAACCCTAGTATTCACTACACTACACTAGACTAACCCTAGTATACACTACACTAGACTAACCCTAGTATACACTACACAACACTAGACTAACCCTAGTATACACTACACTAGACTAACCCTAGTATACACTACACAACACTAGACTAACCCTAGTATACACTACACAACACTAGACTAACCCTAGTATTCACTACACTACACTAGACTAACCCTAGTATACACTACACTAGACTAGACTAACCCTAGTATACACTACACTAGACTAGACTAACCCTAGTATACACTACACTAGACTAGACTAACCCTAGTATGCACTACACTAGACTAGACTAACCCTAGTATACACTACACTACACTACACTAGACTAACCCTAGTATACACTACACTAGACTAACCCTAGTATACACTACACTAGACTAACCCTAGTATACACTACACTAGACTAGACTAACCCTAGTATACACTACACTAGACTAGACTAACACTAGTATATACTACACTAGACTAGACTAACCCTAGTATACACTACACTAGACTAGACTAACCCTAGTATACACAACACTAGACTAACCCTAGTATACACTACACAACACTAGACTAACCATAGTATACACTACACTAGACTAGACTAACCCTAGTATACACTACACTACACTAGACTAACCCTAGTATACACTACACTAGACTAGACTAACCCTAGTATACACTACACAACACTACACTAACCCTAGTATACACTACACTAGACTAGACTAACCCTAGTATACACTACACTAGACTAGACTAACCCTAGTATACACTACACTAGACTAGACTAACCCTAGTATACACTACACTACACTAGACTAACCCTAGTATACACTACACAACACTAGACTAACCCTAGTATACACTACACAACACTAGACTAACCCTAGTATACACTACACTAGACTAGACTAACCCTAGTATACACTACACTACACTAGACTAACCCTAGTATACACTACACTAGACTAGACTAACCCTAGTATACACTACACTAGACTAGACTAACCCTAGTATGCACTACACTACACTAGACTAACCCTAGTATACACTACACAACACTAGACTAACCCTAGTATACACTACACAACACTAGACTAACCCTAGTATACACTACACAACACTAGACTAACCCTAGTATACACTACACAACACTAGACTAACCCTAGTATACACTACACTACACTAGACTAACCCTAGTATACACTACACAACACTAGACTAACCCTAGTATACACTACACTAGACTAACCCTAGTATACACTACACTAGACTAGACTAACCCTAGTATACACTAGACTAGACTAACCCTAGTATACACTACACTAGACTAGACTAACCCTAGTATACACTAGACTAGACTAACCCTAGTATACACTACACGAGACTAGACTAACCCTAGTATACACTACACTAGACTAGACTAACCCTAGTATACACTACACTAGACTAACCCTAGTATACACTACACTAGACTAGACTAACCCTAGTATACACTACACTACACTAACCCTAGTATACACTACACTACACTAGACTAACCCTAGTATACACTACACTAGACTAGACTAACCCTAGTATACACTACACTAGACTAACCCTAGTATACACTACACTACACTAGACTAACCCTAGTATACACTACACTAGACTAGACTAACACTAGTATACACAACACTACACTAGACTAACCCTAGTATACACTACACTAGACTAGATTAACCCTAGTATACACTACACTAGACTAACCCTAGTATACACTACACTAGACTAGACTAACCCTAGTATACACTACACTACACTAGACTAACCCTAGTATACACTACACTAGACTAACCCTAGTATACACTACACTACACTAGACTAACCCTAGTATACACTACACAACACTAGACTAACCCTAGTATACACTACACAACACTAGACTAACCCTAGTATACACTACACTACAATAACCCTAGTATACACTACACTAGACTAGACTAACCCTAGTATACACTACACTACACTAGACTAACCCTAGTATACACAACACTAGACTAACCCTAGTATACACAACACTAGACTAACACTAGTATACACTACACTAGACTAACCCTAGTATACACAACACTAGACTAACCCTAGTATACACTACACAACACTAGACTAACCCTAGTATACACTACACTAGACTAGACTAACCCTAGTATACACTACACTACACTAGACTGACCCTAGTATACACTACACTACACTAGACTAACCCTAGTATACACTACACTAGACTGACCCTAGTATACACTACACTAGACTAGACTAACCCTAGTATACACTAGACTAGACTAACCCTAGTATACACAACACTAGACTGACCCTAGTATACACTAGACTAGACTAACCCTAGTATACACTACACTAGACTAGACTAACCCTAGTATACACTACACTACACTAGACTAACTCTAGTATACACTACACAACACTAGACTAACCCTAGTATACACTACACAACACTAGACTAACCCTAGTATACACTACACTAGACTAGACTAACCCTAGTATACACTACACTACACTAGACTAACCCTAGTATACACTACACAACACTAGACTAACCCTAGTATACACTACACAACACTAGACTAACCCTAGTATACACTACACTACACTAGACTAACCCTAGTATACACTACACAACACTAGACTAACCCTAGTATACACTACACTAGACTAGACTAACCCTAGTATACACTACACTAGACTAGACTAACCCTAGTATACACTACACTACACTAGACTAGACTAACCCTAGTATACACTACACAACACTAGACTAACCCTAGTATACACTACACTACACTAGACTAACCCTAGTATACACTACACAACACTAGACTAACCCTAGTATACACTACACTAGACTAGACGAACCCTAGTATACACTACACTAGACTAGACTAACCCTAGTATACACTACACTAGACTAGACTAACCCTAGTATACACTACACTAGACTAACCCTAGTATACACTACACTACACTAGACTAACCCTAGTATACACAACACTAGACTAGACTAACCCTAGTATACACTACATTAGACTAACCCTAGTATACACTACACAACACTAGACTAACCCTAGTATACACTACACTAGACTAGACTAACCCTAGTATACACTACACTAGACTAACCCTAGTATACACAACACTAGACTAGACTAACCCTAGTATACACTACACTAGACTAACCCTAGTATACACTACACGAGACTAGACTAACCCTAGTATACACTACACAACACTAGACTAACCCTAGTATACACTACACTAGACTAGACTAACCCTAGTATACACTACACTAGACTAACCCTAGTATACACTACACTACACTAGACTAACCCTAGTATACACTACACAACACTAGACTAACCCTAGTATACACTACACTACACTAGACTGACCCTAGTATACACTACACTACACTAGACTAACCCTAGTATACACTACACTACACTAGACTAACCCTAGTATACACTACACTACACTAGACTAACCCTAGTATACACTACACTAGACTAGACTAACACTAGTATACACAACACTACACTAGACTAACCCTAGTATACACTACACTAGACTAGATTAACCCTAGTATACACTACACTAGACTAACCCTAGTATACACTACACTAGACTAGACTAACCCTAGTATACACTACACTACACTAGACTAACCCTAGTATACACTACACTAGACTAACCCTAGTATACACTACACTACACTAGACTAACCCTAGTATACACTACACAACACTAGACTAACCCTAGTATACACTACACAACACTAGACTAACCCTAGTATACACTACACTACACTAACCCTAGTATACACTACACTAGACTAGACTAACCCTAGTATACACTACACTACACTAGACTAACCCTAGTATACACAACACTAGACTAACCCTAGTATACACAACACTAGACTAACACTAGTATACACTACACTAGACTAACCCTAGTATACACAACACTAGACTAACCCTAGTATACACTACACAACACTAGACTAACCCTAGTATACACTACACTAGACTAGACTAACCCTAGTATACACTACACTACACTAGACTGACCCTAGTATACACTACACTACACTAGACTGACCCTAGTATACACTACACTAGACTGACCCTAGTATACACTACACTAGACTAGACTAACCCTAGTATACACTAGACTAGACTAACCCTAGTATACGCAACACTAGACTGACCCTAGTATACACTAGACTAGACTAACCCTAGTATACACTACACTAGACTAGACTAACCCTAGTATACACTACACTACACTAGACTAACTCTAGTATACACTACACAACACTAGACTAACCCTAGTATACACTACACAACACTAGACTAACCCTAGTATACACTACACTAGACTAGACTAACCCTAGTATACACTACACTACACTAGACTAACCCTAGTATACACTACACAACACTAGACTAACCCTAGTATACACTACACAACACTAGACTAACCCTAGTATACACTACACTAGACTAACCCTAGTATACACTACACAACACTAGACTAACCCTAGTATACACTACACTAGACTAGACTAACCCTAGTATACACTACACTAGACTAGACTAACCCTAGTATACACTACACTACACTAGACTAGACTAACCCTAGTATACACTACACAACACTAGACTAACCCTAGTATACACTACACTACACTAGACTAACCCTAGTATACACTACACAACACTAGACTAACCCTAGTATACACTACACTAGACTAGACTAACCCTAGTATACACTACACTAGACTAGACTAACCCTAGTATACACTACACTAGACTAACCCTAGTATACACTACACAACACTAGACTAACCCTAGTATACACTACACTAGACTAGACTAACCCTAGTATACACTACACTAGACTAGACTAACCCTAGTATACACTACACTAGACTAACCCTAGTATACACTACACTACACTAGACTAACCCTAGTATACACAACACTAGACTAGACTAACCCTAGTATACACTACACTAGACTAACCCTAGTATACACTACACAACACTAGACTAACCCTAGTATACACTACACTAGACTAGACTAACCCTAGTATACACTACACTAGACTAACCCTAGTATACACAACACTAGACTAGACTAACCCTAGTATACACTACACTAGACTAACCCTAGTATACACTACACGAGACTAGACTAACCCTAGTATACACTACACAACACTAGACTAACCCTAGTATACACTACACTAGACTAGACTAACCCTAGTATACACTACACTAGACTAACCCTAGTATACACTACACTACACTAGACTAACCCTAGTATACACTACACAACACTAGACTAACCCTAGTATACACTACACTACACTAGACTGACCCTAGTATACACTACACTACACTAGACTAACCCTAGTATACACTACACTACACTAGACGAACCCTAGTATACACTACACTAGACTAACACTAGTATACACAACACTACACTAGACTAACCCTAGTATACACTACACTAGACTAGACTAACCCTAGTATACACTACACTAGACTAACCCTAGTATACACTACACTACACTAGACTAACCCTAGTATACACAACACTAGACTAGACTAACCCTAGTATACACTACACTAGACTAACCCTAGTATACACTACACGAGACTAGACTAACCCTAGTATACACTACACAACACTAGACTAACCCTAGTATACACTACACTAGACTAGACTAACCCTAGTATACACTACACTAGACTAACCCTAGTATACACTACACTACACTAGACTAACCCTAGTATACACTACACAACACTAGACTAACCCTAGTATACACTACACTACACTAGACTGACCCTAGTATACACTACACTACACTAGACTAACCCTAGTATACACTACACTACACTAGACTAACCCTAGTATACACTACACTAGACTAACACTAGTATACACTACACTACACTAGTCTGACCCTAGTATACACTACACAACACTAGACTGACCCTAGTATACACTAGACTAGACTAGACTAACCCTAGTATACACTACACAACACTAGACTAACCCTAGTATACACAACACTAGACTAGACTAACCCTAGTATACACTACACTAGACTAGACTAACCCTAGTATACACTACACTAGACTAACCCTAACCCTAGTATACACTACACTACACTACACTAACCCTAGTATACACTACACTAGACTAACCCTAACCCTAGTATACACTACACTACACTACACTAACCCTAGTATACACTACACTAGACTAACCCTTGTATACACTACATGTAAAGGCAATCCTACGAACCAAAGTTGCCTTGAGGCTCCAGGTAATGCGTTGTTAGTCCGACTTGCTCCGAATTGCAGTCCACATAAAAGATGACGCTGATCCGATGTACTTTGTCAAAATAAACGGGATTTATTGGAAAGCAAATCACAACAGTCCCAATAGCTGCCTACCACTATAAAACAAACAAAAAGGGCCTGGCTGAACTCTAAACTACCTGCCATGTTATAGGAGTAGTTAGGGGGAACGTGGGAAAAAAGGGGAGTTGACCAGGTAAGTCTCCATCTTGGAATTCATTATGACACAAAGCACAAATACCATAATAAACTATATGTCTAATGGTAATGGGGCAATAAAGATACAATTGATCATCATAGGATTTGGCTTCTACACTACACAACACTATAGACTAACCCTAACAGCAACCAGTGTGTACCAGGTGGGTTAGGTGATGATGACGATGACGATGAATGATGATGATGACGATTACGATGAATGAATGAAAAAATGAATGAAAAAGTTTATTTTTGGACATGTTATTCTCCATATTTCTCCAAACAACTCACGATATCTTGTTCCGTCGAACCAAACAATCATAGCAACAAATTAAAAAAACATTTAAAGAAAAACATTAAAAAAGGAAAAAATACATTTTTTTTTTTTTTTTTTATATATATATTTTTTTTATTATTTTTTAAACATAACATAAAATTATACACACAAGCATTAACAGTAAATATCCAAAGTAAATCACAGGACTATACATTCCATTTGAATCAATATAAATGTAGTTTATGAGATATATACCTAATACTTGCAATCCAATCCAATCCAATACATTATGCTCTTGCTCGCTCTCCCCCCCACAACCCCCACTTGGATAATCCATCCATTTTCATTCGTTTCTAACCAGGAACTACAATTCATATGCTAGCCTTTATTCTCTCCACCATTTCTAACCAGATTGCAATGTTGGTTTCACTGACACCTAAAATTCTTGCTGTAGATATTTCTAGATAAATCACATCGAGATAGGTACCCATACCTTCCGGCACATTTTATCCGGTTGAATCCATCGTGATGCTATCAGCTTTTTAGCAGCTGTGAGACCGGATAAAACTAGTCTCTTTAGCTGTATAGGGGCTGCAAACTGAGAGACATCATTCAACAGCAATACAGAGGGCTGTACAGGTATGTTTGACCTTACTCCTAGAACCCACCTCACCCCTGCCCACTTTGACAACCTAGGATGGCTTAGAGTAGACGACAGAGTACAGCAACTTGCAATGGGCCTGGTCTACAAGATACACTACACGACCAAGGTACCCATGTACATGTCAAAATACTTCCCAAAGGTCAGTGAATACCACGATCACAACACCAGAGGGAGCACCACAAATCATGTTAAACCCAGATTCGGCTCAAATAAGGGACTAAACACGTTTAGCAATTATGCCACATCAATGTGGAACGCCCTACCCAAAGCTGTAAAGGAATGTGGATCACTACCCACTTTCAAAACCACTCTCAAGGGACACCTGCCGGAGACTGAAATTCAAAACTGGCCCCTGTAAATGTCCTAACCCAACCCCCTCCAATGTACAGTCATTTACCTAGTATGGTTTTGTCAATAGTCCAATGTACAATTTTGCTTGTTTGTACAGTGTCCCCCCCCCCCCCCTCAATGTACAGTTTTGCTTGTTTATACAGTGTTTCCCCCCCCCCCCCCCCCCCAACCACCTCCAATGTAAATTACCCAGTATGGTTGTCAATATCCCAATGTACCCAACCCCCCCCACACAACCCCACCCAACCTCCTCCAATGTACAGTTTCTACGTCAAATGTATATACTCCCTTTTCTTGACTCCTTCTGTATCACAAACAGTACTGTATTTGCAAATCTGGTATGTCATAATTGTATAGATGTAGCAGTACTGACTAT
>NW_028168957.1:20000-40000 GCF_963971535.1 Notolepis coatsorum | reverse complement strand
GAGCCCTTTTTCTTTTGGTGTTTACCAGCTCGCAGGAGATCTCCTCCACCGTGATCGCTTTTGCTCTCATAGAGTGTGCAAAATGAGTCTTAGAGTTGTGGATTGACATCTCCATCTCCTCAAACAGATCAGGGTGCGTTCCCCCCACAGTCTTCCCTAGCGGGCCGTCCCACAGCACCAGATCTCCCACTCTCTTCATCCGCTGTGGAGCAAGCCGACCCTCCCGGTGGCTGATCAAGAGCTCGATCTTCTCTGGCCGGACCAGCTCCTCTGTTTTGACTTCTGGGAAGAATCTTTTAAGCTGCTTCGGGCTGACGACTCTGCCTGCTTGGGCGATTTCATCCAGGCCATAACAGACTATCTGGTGGGGACTCCATGTGTCCTCTGAAATATGCATCCTGACCTTGAGCAGGTACCTTTCTGTCTTGACTCTCACTTTCATCCCACCAACTCCATGCACAACCAACGTTATCTTCTCCCCTCTCAGTCTGAGTCTTTTGGCAGCTTGGTGGGTTATGTAGTTGGTGTCGGACGCAAGGTCTACTAGGGTCCCAATAGTTTGCCCTCCGTTTGTCATGACCTCCATGATCATCATAAGCACAGGATGCTCCCTCAGGCAATTTTTTTCACGGAGACTACCACCCTTACTGCTTGTGCTCATTGACACTGTTGTTTGGTTGGTGAATGCCCTTAAAATCTGGTCCGCTGCTTCGGGGGAGACGTTAGCAAGTGCCTTCTGTTGCTCTTCTGAGAGTGTTCCCGTGTTTACGCCGCTTGTTTCCACCCTTTGCTTTCCCATTCTCCTCTCCTCTCCTTTTTGCCCTCCTTCTGCAGAGCACATGAGGTAGTGGTGGTCGGAGGTCTCTCCCTTTTGGCAGCACTTCCTGCAAAGGAACCTGTCGCTGCATTCTCCATCCCTCTGATGGGATGTCAAACATCTCTGGCAGGCTTCATTCCTTTCGACGACGTCTCTCTTCTCAGCCAGACTGAGCGCTTTGAACCTTTTGCAGAAGAAAATTTTGCCTCCGTGCTCCTCATCTCCACACATGCTGCATTCTTCTCCAGTCGCAACCATTCCTGTTGCTCGTGTGAACGTCTTCCACTCTGGCTTGCTTGGCTTCTCGAACACTTCTGAGGGTCTTAGCTGCACCAACGCCTCAAGGACTACTTCTTAATTTTTTAAGAATTTTAGGAGAGCGTCAAAGTGGCCTTCAGGGGTGACATTGTTCACAGGTGCAGCTTTAAAGGTGAGCCAGCTCCTCAGCTCACATTCAGGCAGTTTGCTTTCAATAGCTTTGATAACAAGTGGATTCTTTATAGCTCCAATATTTCCTAAGTCTGTCAGGTCAGTAAGGGCCTTCTCAACAGCTTGGATGAGCTATATTGTTTTTCTCTGCTGGTTACCTTTTGCCACCGGCAACTTCTCCAACTCTTCAATTATCTGAATAGCGATGGTGGTCTTATTCCCGAACCGGTTTTCAAGGACCCTAAACATATCATGAGCTGTGTCGTAGCTTGAGAGCCTAACGCCATTGATGATTCTCTCCTCCACACTGTCTAGGAGCTGGAATTTCTTTACTTCGGCTGACCCAGATGGATCTCCCTGTCGCTGGAGGTTTTCCCAGTCTCTTCGCCAACGGTTAAAGTCTCTCAACCATTGATCTTTGGTAGCTGTATTGGGTGAAGGCGAACTCTCGGTATGGCTGCTGCTTGTGAGCCTCCCGCTTCCAGGCTTGCTATGCTAGCGCTGTGTGCTACCTCCCATGCTTTCCGCTGCGCCTTAGCCAGCTCGGCACGCTCTTCTGCGGCGGCCTCTGCCATTACCAACTGGATCTCAGCTGCCTTTTCTCTGGCATCTGCGGCCCTCTCCTCAGACCCAGCGCTAACTTCGGCTGCCTTTAGCCTGGTCTCGGCGGCTCTTCTTTCAGCCTCAGCGGCTCCTTTTTCAGCTTCTGCAATGTCGGAGGCGGCCTTTAGCCTGATTTCAATGGCTCTATCAGCCTGCTCTTTCTGGACCCTGCCGAATTCAACCACCCACCTTCGCCAGAGGTCAATTCTCTTGTCCTCCAGTACTTGCAGCTTTTTTCTAACCTCGTACGCAGCGCCTTCAGGGATCCACCCTTCCCAGACAGCTAGCAGACTTTCTGCCTTGGTGATGAGAGATTCCAAGAGTGTGACTTGTTCTTTACCATTTTCGTAGGTGATTGTTTCCAGGTTAACTTCTCCCGCACCTTCATAGCTTCTTTCTGCCCGTCCAATGGCTGCTTTTAGCTCGGTCTCTGCATATTTTGACCAAAGGTTGGAATGGATTGCCTGCTTCACCTCTTTTAATGTTGTATCACACTCTATGGTTACCCTCTCCAAGTCTGCTTTGGCTTTATCATCCACAGCCTCCATGTCGCCTGCTTCATCAATCAGACAGGCCTCACACACATAATTAGCTGCATGAAGCCTTTCTGCGTCCTCAGAAAGGGATTTCCACTCACTTTTCAATTCCTCTCGCAGCATAGTTGGCGCCATTCGCAAAATGCTGTTGGCCTTTCTTGTGAAAGCTGCCTTCACTTTGGCCCTCTCTTTCTTTAATTGATCCATTTTTATTTATTTATTATTTATTTGACCATAAAATAAATAATTGTAATAATAAATAATAACCTAATAAATAATAACCTAATTGAGCGTACCCGTAACTCCTTATCTACCTTGTGTCTTCCGCCCTCTCTAGCTGCCTAAACTAGCTCAGAAGCTACTTCCCTAACTATCCTAGCCTAACTAGTCTTCAGCTGCGTTACCAGGCTCACCAGAGGTCCCCCCAGGGATACCGCCCAAAAATGGAAAACAATACAAATAAACAAAGTGGAGTAGGTTTCACCTTCTCCCGCCGGCTTGCCACCCAGGTACACTCAAACTAAGCTAAAGGTCTTGAAATTAGAGGGCTACTAATCAGCATACACCTATATAATATGATTGGCACCATCGCAGGGCTAGTAAACAAACTATAGCTTTTATCCTCAACTGGATGGGGGACCCTGATGTAAACAAGACAAAAGTCCTCTCTGGTCTACATCCCCCCAACAACCGTGTGCACTGAGCTGCAATGTATTGCACCCACTCTCCAATCTGTTAATAAAATGCTCAAACAAACAATCAACTGCCTTCATTGCTTGTCCACGTTAGCTTTGGTATGCTATTTGATAGCCAGTTTCAGTAGCTTGGCATTACTCCTGATCGCATTTGAAGTTGGCACTGACATCTGTCAAACCAAGTTTTCATTCATTCACTCATTCAGCTGCGTTAGCTTCCTTAGCTGTGTTAGCTGCTTGCATTAACATTTGAACCAGGTGAAAGTTCCTGCTCGCTGACCCGTATGGTCTGATGCGCAAGTTATTCCATTTACAACGACACAGGAGTACCTCATATCCCTCGGTTATTTTGTCCTTGTCTGACGGCGCGTTTCAGCCACTCTTCTGCCGCCGCCCGTGGTTTGTAACTGTGCAGCTTTACTCCCGCTGCTGGGGTGAAGGGATGGACAGGATGCCACTCAGTTGTAAAAAGGTTTTAATTCTTTTCTCCAACAGGTTACAAACCTTGAAACAAAACACACATTCAATCAATAACTACCACAATACTACTATCATTCTTAAAACAAATCGCTTACACACATTCACTCACCAGTCCTCACTCGTTTCCCTTCGCTGCTGTCAAATTCCCCGCAACTTCCTGTTTACTGTTTCACTGACACCACGTGACGTATCTCGACCAATTACAGCCCACTCCTCGCTACGTCCCTGGATCACATGTGAAATGAATACACCTCCATTCACAACTTTAACCAAGCATACAGTGCCTCCATACATCCGAAATGACAATATAATTATAACCATAGCTCAACTACCACTAATCAACATTCACATAAACGCACAGCATAAAAAACAACACAAAAAAAACATTACTTATTTACAAACACAGACTAAAGTGCACCTAACCTCCACCACCACAATAGAAAGCTGCACACTCTCTCTCAATTCAGTTTTCGATTTCAATTCAAAGGGGCTTTATTGACATTGGAAACATACATTTACATTGCCAAAGCCAGTGTTAAAACAATAAAAAAAAACAATCAAACAGAGATTAGTACAGTGCAGATGACAGTCTTACGGTTATATTCCATTGGATTTCCTTTTCTTGTCACAACAGCTCACAAATCGTTCTAATATCTATTGTTGCACATTATGTCCACACAAGGGCAAACCAATACAACGGGACATATAACTAGTAGGCTATAGGTCATTTATTTAAACAAAATAATATCAACATACCTGCCAGCATACAAATAGAATAATGTATTATCTCAATCTCTCAGAAGGGTCCGTCTCTCGGAGCAAGATCAAATTAATGAAAGTTCACGGTATATAGAACGGACATTTATACACAGCAGCGTGCCTCCGAAAAAGGCGTGATGAACATCAAACAATATATTCTCCTTGACATGAAATGTGAAATAGTAATCAAAACATTGGGGCATCCGTATTATGCTTCTGTCAATTCAATATCTGTTCAGTATTAAGCCTACAGTAGCCTATATACTTGTTTCATGTTTAGTTTAAATTAAATAAAGGCACACAATTTCTAGAAATGTGAATAAACAACGTCGTTTTGGCCCTGAGGAATGATTTACAATAAAGTGCTATAAAAAATGCAAAAGTTAAGGTGCTTAAATTCATAATGCTATAACTCTCAAAACGCTAGCGTTAGCACTTAGCACACAAAATTATACATGTAATGTACAGTAGCTGACTTAATGCTAACTGGTTCAGCATAAATCCGAAGTATTTCCAAACAGGGCTTTTCAGATTGCTCTGAGTGCAAACCGCTGTCTCCTGAGCCGATTGGGTGTTGATCTGTTCAGATAGACTGAGGTGTTAGCGGGCTGACTGTGAACACTCTGAGAGACTCTAGGCTGAGGGCAGTGATACAGTCATCTACTGTACTGTTACCCAGAGATGAGCTGTATGTGTACTAGGGCTGTCCCCGACTAAGGATTTGGATGGTCGACTATGATTGGCCAAAATTTGCCGTTAAGTCGACTATTGGTTGACAAAAAAAAAAAAAAAAAAAAAGTACAATATAAAAAAAAAATATATATATATATATAGGAGTCGACTGAAGGCCTCTTGTCCTCTGCAAAAGCATGCAATTGGTCCACTGATGGATACATCTTGATATCTGTCTAGTCTAGTGTGTTCATTAGATGGGTGAAATCCTCTTTCAGTGCCTCTGTGCCTGTTTTCGTAGGCAGTTAGCCTCTGGTATGCGTGCCATTAGCGTTAGCCACGCTTCTATGCCTCTTTTCTTTTGGAAAGAATGATACACATTTTTTTTTTTTTTTTATTAATAAATATATATATATTTTTTTGTATTCGACTAAGAGGGTGGCCAGTCGACTACGGCTCCTTTCGACCGATTAGTCGACTAATCGACTAATAGGGGTCAGCAGCCCTAATGTGTACCTACCATAAGAGTCCCCTCTGAGCTTACCGTTGACTATGTACAGTCCCAGCCAGCGACAGAGCTGTAGGAGTTGTGACCCGTGTTTATTTGTTGCTTGGTCATTGATTTCTGGGGGGGGGGGCATATTTGGGAGGGGATGTTTCCACCTCCTGGTAGGTGTTTGTCTCCCTGTGTGCTGAGAGTGTCAGGTTCTCGTTCTGTCCTGGCATTGAGGTCCCCACAGACTACAACGTGAACACAAGCCTGGATTTCATCCTGTAGGATGGGGAACATGTCCTCCTTATAATATGGGGATTCAATTGGGGGGATGTAAGTCGTACACAGGAAGACATCATTCTCGGTTGTGTTAAGTTTGTTTATTTATTTTTAACCAGATGAAAAAAGGTCCGGTTTTGATTAGCTTAATGGAGTGGGTTAGCCCCAGTGGAACCACCTCTCACTGTATATTTGTATATAATATAGATCTAGTTTCCCAATGATGTGTAGAAAGAGGGTTATTGAAGCAGTTTTTCTATCTGTCTTGGATTATGGAGATGTGATTTATAGAAATGCGGCCCCTTCAACTCTTAAACCACTAGATTCTGCTTATCATTCTGCTCTTAGATTTATCACTGGTGACAGATATGACACACACCACTGCATCTTATATGAGAAAGTCGGTTGGTCTTCTCTGGCAGAATCAACACTGGTATTTATTTATCCTTAAGGCCATTAATGGGAAATTACCTCCTTATCTCACATCACTATTAGTTTAGACCCTATATGACTCGCTCAAATGATTGGCTTACACTGGAGGTCCCCCATGTACAGACCCAACTTGGAAAATCAGCCTTTCATTATAGTGCCCCTACTACATGGAACTCTCTTCAGCTCTCACTGAAGATGAAACTACCTATAACGCAGGGGGAGTTTAGAGGTTTACTTTCAGGCCTGCCTGCAAAAGTCTGTAACAGTTTTTGATTTAGTCTACTTATATTAGTTAAGGGTAGTCTCTCAGTCTCTCAGGTGTTTGGCACATTGCTCTTTGTTTGTCTTCATTTGGGACACAGTTTCTGGTGGGGCGTGTCGTGGCTGGAGGGGGACGTGGGTAGTTTGAGTGTACTTGGACTGTTTGTGTGTGGTGGTGGGGGTGTCGTTTCTGTCGGCTGCTTGTTGCCTCAGGTCCTGGTGGCCTTGCCGGCGCGGGGGGATCGGTGGGTTCTATGTTTTTGCTTTCAGATTATGTGGGGGCGTGGCCTGTCATTCCTCTGTGGAGTTTGGAGGTGGGGGGCGTGGCCTGTCATTCATCTGTGGAGTTTGGGGGTGGGGGCGTGGCCTGTCATTCCTCTGTGGAGTTTGGGGGTGGGGGGCATGGCCAGTCATTCCTCTGTGGAGTTTGGGGGTGGGGGGCGTGGCCAGTCATTCCTCTGTGGAGTTTGGGGGTGGGGGGCGTGGCCAGTCATTCCTCTGTGGAGTTTGGGGGTGGGGGGCGTGGCCAGTCATTCCTCTGTGGAGTTTGGGGGTGGGGGCGTGGCCTGTCATTCCTCTGTGGAGTTTGGGGGTGGGGGGCGTGGCCAGTCATTCCTCTGTGGAGTTTGGGGGTGGGGGGTGTGGCTTGTCATTCCTCTGTGGAGTTTGGGGGTGGGGGGCGTGGCCTATCATTCCTCTGTGGAGTTTGGGGGTGGGGGCGTGGCCTGTCATTCCTCTGTGGAGTTTGGGGGTGGGGGGCATGGCCAGTCATTCCTCTGTGGAGTTTGGGGTTGGGGGGCGTGGCCTGTCATTCCTCTGTGGAGTTTGGGGGGGTGGGGGCGTGGCCTGTCATTCCTCTGTGGAGTTTGGGGGTGGGGGGCGTGGCCAGTCATTCCTCTGTGGAGTTTGGTGGTGGGGGGCGTGGCCTGTCATTCCTCTGTGGAGTTTGGGGGTGGGGGGCGTGGCCAGTCATTCCTCTGTGGAGTTTGGGGGTGGGGGGCGTGGCCAGTCATTCCTCTGTGGAGTTTGGGGGTAGGGGCGTGGCCTGTCATTCCTCTGTGGAGTTTGGGGGTGGGGGCGTGGCCTGTCATTCCTCTGTGGAGTTTGGGGGTGGGGGCGTGGTGTTTGCTGGTTTTCCTCGTGGTGGCGGAAGCGTCTGGACTGGGGGAGATGGGGCAGCATGGCGGTGTGAGTGGCACGCGGGCTGTTTGTGTTTTCCTTCGGTCATGGCGTGCTTTATCAGGGCGGGGGGGGGGGTCCTGGATGGGGATGTGGTGGCGATTGATGTGTGAGGTGTTTGGGGGACTGGCTGTTCCGGGGGGGTTCACATGCCTTCGAGCGACACTGTACTCTTGTACTTATTTTATGCCTATTCTTAAGTCTGCACGTTTACATTGCACTACTTTTATTGTCTTTTATACCTATTCTTATGTCTGAAATGTATGCATTGTTTTTTATTATGTCAACTGTGTGCTGATTTTATGCCTATGTTAAAGGGGAACTATCTTATAAATGGCCTTTTTGAGTGTTTAGCATTGTTTCCTAGCTATGTGAACTTATATTAATATGATCTATGTCTCAAAATTCTCATATTGGTGCATTCTTCCAATTCTCCTCTCACAATATTCACCCTCACTGAACTGAGCCGTTTGAAAATGTGCCTATATGTGATGTCATATAGTCACTGCTGCATGTTAATGTTCAGGGGGGCCGACGCTCGGGGGGCCCGGCGCAGTGGTTTAGGAGCCCAGGCTCAAAACAGCTCGAAATCTTGAGGTAGAAAAATGCTGTTTTTGAGGACTTGATTAGAAATACAAAACAATGAATAAAAAAAATATATATTACAGAGGTGTTCCATAGACTCACAGGAATTGTGTAAAAGTGCCCAAATAGTGAAAGAAATAGTAAAATAGTTCCCCTTTAATTTATACAAATTACTGTGGGGCACTCTGGACTGCGGTCCATGTGTGAAAAGTGCTCTGTAGATAGTTATTCATATTTATTATTATTATATTGTATACATGTATATTATGCATTGAAATGTCTGTAAAGTCTCGACGACATTGAAAATGAGGGTGACCTCAATTGTCTCGAGAATAAATAAAGGTTGGAATATTATTGTATATTATTAAATATGACTTATTTTATTATTTGTATTTTTGCACAATCAGGGTGGGCTACATGTCTTGTGTCTGTGTATGTGACAAATACCATATTAACAACATACCCCCCGAGTCTCCCCCCTGGTTGACCCCTGTTAGCTTGGTGGATGGTACCAGCAGCCAGTAGGACCCTCTCCTCTGGGCCGTGTCTCTTGTAGGACCATGATGCCTGGGTTTGACATGTCTGTGGTAAAGTCTGGGTTTCTGCCAAGGGCCGTCGACCTCAGACCATGTATATCCCAGCTTAACATCTCTGTCTCTCTCTCTCTCTTTCTCTCTCTCTCTCTCTCTCTCTCTCTCTCTCTCTCTCTCCCCCCCCCCCCCCTCTCTCTCTCTCTCTCTCTCTCTCTCTCTCTCTCTCTCTCTCTCTCTCTCTCTCTCTCTCTCTCTCTCTCTCTCTCTCTCTCTCTCTCTCTCTCTCTCTCTCTCTCTCTCTATCTCTCCCCAGCTCCCTGTGGAGGGAATCTGACCGGCTCCAATGGTTTTATTCTGTCCCCTAACTTCCCCCACCCCTACCCCCACTCAAGGGATTGTGATTGGCTGATCGCTGTCAACTCAGATTACGTCCTATCACTAGCCTTCATCAGGTAAACTGTGATTCTATTGGTTAACCAAATGAACCCTCAGGTAAACTGCTATTGGTTAAAAGAGCTTAAAGAGGTTAATAATAATAGTAATAGTAATAATAATAAGATTAACAATCATCATAATAATAATAATAATAATAATAATAATAATAATAATAATAATAATAATAATAATAATAATAATAATAATAATAATAATAATAATAATAATAATAATAATAATAATAATAATAATAATAATAATAATAATAATAATAATAATAATAATAATAATAATAATAATAATAATAATAATAATAATAATAATAATAATAATAATGTAACAGAGTGGATTTGAACCTAGGACCATAGGATCCACAGACGGTTCTGTTAACTGGAACCAGCTCATACATGGTTTCAAATAATAATAATAATTAGGGATGCTCAATATTGGCTTTTTTACCGATATCCGATATACCGATATTGTCCAACTCTTAATTTCCGATACCGATATATGCGGGGTTTCCCCCCCAAATTTATTTCATAATTTCAGGTAATTACCATTACATATCTCTTGTTGTGGAATTAACACAACATTATGCATACTTTGACAATAAATAAAATCAGAATTTGTTCTTACTTGCTTGCCTGGTATGGGTAAATAAAGCTTAAATAAATGAAAAAGTACATTTAAATTTTTTTTTGAAAACCGATACCGATCGTTTCCGATATTACATTTGAATGCCAATATCGACCGATAATATCGGTAGGCCGATAATATCGGACATCCCTAATAATAATAATAATAATATTATTATTATTAATAATAATAATAATAATAATAATAATAATAATAATAATAATAATAATAATAATAATAATAATAATACACTTATAATTACAAACTCTCTCTCTCTCTCTCTCTCTCTCTCTCTCTCTCTCTCTCTCTCTCTCTCTCTCTCTCTCTCTCTCTCTCTCTCTCTCTCTCTCTCTAGTTTCAGCATTGAGCCCAACTATGACTTCCTGTATATCTACGATGGTCCGGATAGCAACAGCCCTCTGATTGGTAGTTTCCAGGACAGTAAGCTGCCAGAGCGAATAGAGAGCAGCTCCAACACGATGCACCTGGCCTTCCGCAGCGACGGCTCCGTGAGCTACACCGGCTTCCACCTGGAGTACAAAGGTATTATTATTAGTGTGGGTGACCTGGCGAAGCCAGGTTGCCACCCACACTGTTGTTCTTGTTACTCTTTTTATTCTTTATTCCACCGATTTTGCAAACACCGCTCGTGCCAGAGCGTTCGCGCCCCATACACGTGAAAGGTATCAAAACGAGCGGCTTGCCTATGGCAACAGCGGTCTCCGAACTCGTAAAGCTTCACCGCACCGTCTGGCTACGAATCGACTTTGAACGGTAAAATTTCGGAAATGCATTGCAATTTAGAGTGCGAGATCCACCGATTTTGCAAACACCGCTCGTGCCAGAGCGTTCGCGCCCCATACACGTGAAAGGTATCAAAACGAGCGGCTTGCCTATGGCAACAGCGGTCTTCGAACTCGTAAAAGTTTCACCGCACCGTCTGGCTACAAATCGACTTTAAACGGTAAAATTTCGGAAATGCATTGCAATTTAGAGTTTCAAACACCGCTCGTGCCAGAGCGTTCGCGCACCATACACGTGAAAGGTATCAAAACGAGCGGCTTGCCTATGGCAACAGCGGTCTTCGAACTCGTAAAAGTTTCACCGCACCGTCTGGCTACGAATCGACTTCAAACGGTAAAATTTCAGTCCCATTGGAAATGCATTGCAATTTAGAGTGTAGCAGCTGAAATAATCTTTTTTCCCCTACCTTGGGTGAATTGCGAGTGTGATCTCAATTTTGGAAGTAGAAATGAAACAAACACATCAAAACGATGACACGGCTGTCAGTCCGCTCACAAAAGAAAAATAAATGGAATTGGACATTTCTATCTCAACTGACGACCATTAGTTTGAAGGTTCTCCTCTCCATTGACCGCCATGCAATCGCACTCTAGAAATCACTTTTTTCAAACTATTTTTTAGCCTTCTGTTCCGATCGCCGAAGGAGTGCCACAATATCGCACGAATGCCACAATATCGCACACAATCCTTCGCCTACTCATTGTAGTGCTCTTGTGCGAGTCACAACGCTTCATCTCTTATAGTTTTCTTTTAATCAACGTGACAATGCAGTCATGTAAAGAAAATTCAGAATATGCAAGTCATTGTGCTCATGGCTAATTGGTTCATCCTTAACAGCTGTGAGGCTCAGGGCTCATGCCTCAGCTGACCTGCCAATGACATCATCCACTTAACCTGTTGTGAAGGATCAGATTAAACCGAATATATATATTTATTTATGGATATATATTTAATAGTATTTGTATATCGTTTGATATCCCTTGTATATTCCGTGTACATATACACTGAATATCCCTTTAGTCTACTAACAGCCCATAATAGTTTCATTCTACCATTGGACAAGAACCTGGCGCCAGCAGCCAAGCCCCTTGGTTCAAGTTCAATCGTGCCGACGAACATGTCGTTACAAGCCCGGTTCCGCGTAGGAATACGTCTGGCGAAATACAAATGGTACTATTTGTTCACAGCGCATATATATATGGCGCAAGTAAAGTAGAACTTTCTTTTAGTCCATTAGTCCTTTACCCTCCAACCTAGTAACAGACGTGAAGCCTCACCCACGCCCCACGTGTGGTGCAGTATGGCCTACTTGGCCTCAGAATAGGCATTGAGACATCGTGTGGATTAATAGTTGAATTGTCATAGTTTGGCACTATACCGTCGAGTGGGACGTATTTCTATTAAGTTAATAATAGTCTATTATGTATGGTGCATCGTTCGGTTAGAGTTATAAAGTGAGCAGTACCCCCATCGTTCCTGGCGTTATCTAGAGTCTTAACCAGGCTGGGCAGACCACGTGTGGTGCTTTCATCCGAGGAGTTCTGGGCCAGGACGAGTGGACCTGTACATTGGATTACTTTACCCGGACAACGGCGAGCCCTACACGGCTTGGATTATCTACGTGCTTTGGGTGCTTTGATTATGCCATGGATAACAGCCAACACTGCTGAGTGTTGGAACTACCCCCGAGAGGAGTCCAGGTGAGACGGCGCTCTACCCCGAGTGAGGTCGCCTCACGTCTCTTCGTTGTGGACCGGCAGCTACCGTCTACAAGAGGGCCCAGCTGTATTCATCTGTGGACCGAGGTTCTGTGGACACCGTGTTCAGCACTCTGAATTCTCCCAAGAAATCGTCGGCCAGATGGGATATCGCCAGCGGCTCTCCTAACCCCCCCCCCCCTACTGACTTACAACCAGCGGGACCCCCCCTTTAGTGTATCCAGCTATAATCATTTAAGTACCATCGCTATAGTTCCCTAAAGAACCAGGTTGTATACTTGCTCCCTGCGTAACCAGAGATTGGACATTCAATGTTGATTTGCCTACGAATACTCATTTGCCTTACAAGTGCATTCAAATCATAAATGTCATTAAGTGAACGTTGTATATACCCTTTGCTATATAAAATATTCGATTTATACATTTGTGTGGACTTCGTTTCATCAGGTGGGAAAGTGTTCATCATATCTATATCATGTACTGTGTGGCCAGAAGTTAAAGTACATAAAGCAGGTAGTGGTTTAATGATACCATACTTATCAATACAGTCAGGGAATTTTACCCCTCAGTTACAATTGGTCCTTCGAGCCGGAGGGTAACTAGTGTAATATTAATATAGTGTTATTAATATTGAAATGGCCTATGATGAACACTCCACGAAACGGTCCTCCTAACGTAGAACGCCCGCAGCGCAGACGACAGCCACCTCAGTACTTAGAGGATTACGCTGTCAGTCAACTACCTAGCCTTCGACAAACGGTAAACGCGGTAAAAGTAGAAAGTAAAATTATGTCTGACCTTAACGAACAGGTTACCCCGACCACAGAGGCCCTAGTGGGTTCTAATGTAACTGACCAAGCTCACGGTGGGGACCAGGAGGGAGCTGACATACCTTTACCCCCCGCCAATACCGAAGAAGTAGTCCCCGACCAGCCCCGGGAGGAAGACAACCCTACAGATAGAGAACTCTGCACGGAAGAAGAGGAGGAGAGCGCCGAGGAAATAGAGCTCCAGGACTCCCCAACGAGTACAGCCAGGAGCGGCTCACCTCTACAACCGTCTTCCCCCAGCGAAGCGGAGAGGATGCTATCACAGGCGTTCCTCGCCAGCCTGACAGCCTCTACCGAACGCGATCGACTTCAGGGTGAACGCGATCGACTTCAGGGTGAACGCGATCGACTCCAGACACAGCAACGGAGCGAAGAAGAGCGCATACGCCTGGAGATGAGACGCCTTCAGACGGAAGAGAATATGGCAAGAGACCGGGCCGACGCCCAGCGCGCCGCTGCCGGTGCCCAAAGAGAAGCAGATCTCACCAAGCGCGAAGCCGAGCGCGACAGACTACAAGCCGAGCGCGACAGACTACAAGCGCAGCTAATGGAGCAGCTGATCCTCAAGGCAACACCCTCTCCCTCCGCCAGGGGTTCAAGGAACTCGTCGAGACAACAGTCAAGGGCAGCGTCTCCTAACCGAGCAAGCGACCCTGAACTTGACCAACAGACCAAGCCTATACCCCCCGCAGACCCCCTTCCCAGACCGGTCCAAGCGAGACCCAGCTACAAGGAAGGAGCAGCATACACTGCGGAGAAGCTAAATAAACGACTACAGGATCTAGAGGACCTGATAGAAGAAGAAGAGGGAGAGGAGGAGAACCAAGCCCGACGACAGCACAGTACTCCACCGGACCAGGAGGTCCAGTACAGCCCAGGCTATACCCCCGCGGCGCTGCGCTACAGACCCCCGACTCTATTCACGGGTGAGCATGACGCACGACCAGCCCCGAGGAATACCACCTGGACCAGCGGGCCATGGTACCCTGCCGGTACCAGCCCACAGAGAGGCGCAAGAGGAGACTCGCCTAGGAGGTCTCTCCCCCAACGCTCGCCGATGTATCAGCCATCCACGGCGTCATACATTGCCACGCCGACGTTTCCAGACTTCACCTATGAGAATCGAGCACAGTACACGGAGCTCCGGATGTGCTTAGAGACAATGATGGTGGATGTCGCTGATGAACGCCACAAGTATGCAATATTACTGAAGCACCTGAAAGTACCGCGAGCGCACAATATAGCGCTAGCCTATGCCACCTCTACGACCCCATACACCGCGGCTCTAGCAGCGCTGGACCAGAGATATGGACGTATATGGGATTACGTAATCCAAGAGATAAGGCATATTGATCGCCTACCCCCAGCAACAGACAATCGCTCATTAGACGACCTGTCTATAAAAGTGCAGTCCCTGGTAGGGATGCTGGGAGCGCAACGGGAAAAGGGCATGCACGAGCTATACGCCAACTCTAACGTCGAGAGGATTTTAGAGAAGCTGCCACCCGCCAGACAAGAGCGCTTCAGGCGGCAGAGAGACCACCGTGATCCTAACGGTCCCGAACCATCCCTCCTCGATCTAGCCGACTTCCTGGCGAGAGAAGTCAGCAGCTTACGACTGGATACGTTCGTGCGGAGCACGCCAAGCTCCAGAGAGGGACCCAGGAGAATAAACGATGGAAGAAGATCGGTGACTGTCATGCACCAATCAGAATCAGTACCGAGCAGTAAGAACCACAGTACCCCCTCGAGAAAAGAGAAGTGGAAGATGGTGTGCCCGTACTGCGAGAAGGAACACTGGCTGTCACAATGTGACCTGTTCACAAAGATGAATGCAGAAGAAGTGAGTCAATGGATAAGGTCCAACAGGCGCTGTTACCGATGTGCGCGCAGTCACATGGCAGCCGAATGCCGCCTAAAGAAGAGGTGCAGTCGGTGTGACGTAGCCCATCTAGATGTACTACACGACAGTAACAGAAGAAGGCCTGCACCTGCACCATCGAGCAGCACCAAGGCAAGTGTCATGTACATTGACCCCGCCAGCAGCAGCGGCGCCCAAGTGCTCTTAAAGGTAGTCCGTGTAACATTGAGCTACCAAGATAAAGTCATGGACACTTACGCCGTCCTTGATGACGGGTCAGAGAAGACCCTTCTGCTCGCGTCCGCTGCGGCCCAGCTGGGACTGCGGGGGAGCGAGAACCAAATGACGATTCGGACAATAAGAAGAGATTTAAAGACGATAAAGGGCGAGAATGTCTCCTTCACTATCGCAGCAAGCGGGCAGCCAGAGCGACGGTATAGGATTACAAATGCTTTCACCAGCCAAGAAATAGGACTATCGCAGTACACCTACCCCATCGCCAAGCTGATGGATAAATATGTGCACCTGCGTCAACTACCTATCCCGCTCATAGACGGCGCCACCCCGACCCTGCTGATAGGCTCCGACCATGCAGACCTCATCGTCCCGATTGACCGGGTCCATACAGGACCCCGAGGCTGTCCTGCAGCAGTCGAGACCCGCCTAGGGTGGACACTACAAGGCCCCCTCGCTAAATCTCTCAACCGAACAGCAGCCACTAGCTGCCTCCACTCCAGAGTGACAGAAGGAGACACCACACTCCTGCAGCATGTCGAGAAGAAAATTGACTGGCGACGTCGTGCGCTGCTCCGCGCCTCCCTGATCAAAGACGGCTTTGATCTCCGGCAGCGGGCCAGCAGCGACCCCCCAGTATCGCGCAACCTCAACCCAGAGGTCGCAGAGGACCCAGCAGCAGATGAAGAGGGCCGACACAGTGTGAAGAACAGTTTCTACGTGGACAACTGTTTACAAAGCGTTTCGACTCAAGAAGAAGCCGAGGTTCTCCTACTCAAGCTACGCGCCTCCCTGATCAAAGGCGGCTTTGATCTCAGGCAGTGGGCCAGCAGTGACCCGCACGTATTGCGCAGCCTCTCCCCCGCGGACAAGGCTGCCAGCAGCGAGACCTGGATGGCGACAATCCCAGGAGAAGCCCAAGAAATGACACTAGGACTAGTCTGGCGCTTCAAAACAGACTCGCTCCACTATAGACACAAACCCCTGACCACGGAGCAGGGAAGGTCGACGGCGATACCGACCACCAGACGGAGTGTATACAGAACACTCGCCAGACAATATGACCCGTTGGGATGTATTCTACCTTACACCACCAGGGCAAAGATGATTGTACGAGCACTATGGGACAAGGACCAGGGCTGGGACGACCCAATACCCGCACACCTTGCCTCCACATGGAGAGAGTGGGAGACGGAGCTCCGCTCACTCCCCGGCGTCAATATACGCTGCAGCTACTTCCCACCCACAGTGAGGCCAGAGACATGCAAGATGGATCTACACGTCTTCAGTGACGCCTCCGAAGTAGCCTATGGATCGGTGGCCTACTTGCGTGCCCAAGAGAAGGGAGGAGAGATACACACTGCTTTCATCCTGGCTCGCTCAAGAATAGCCCCACGAAAGCAACAATCTATCCCGCGTCTAGAGCTCGGCGCAGCCCTAGCAGGAGCGCATCTAGCCACGTTAATCCAACGTGAACTCACCATTCCGGTGCACAGAACAATCTTGTGGTCAGATTCCACGACAGTACTCACATGGATCAAGTCTGATTCATGCAGATACAAGGTCTTCGTGGGAGTCAGAGTCACCGAGATTCAAGAGTTAACAGAAGCAGCGAGCTGGCGGTATGTGGACACCAAACACAACCCAGCTGACGTCATCACCCGGGGAATGTCCCTAGATGACCTCACCCGTCGCAACATCTACAGTGACGGACCCGAATTCCTCAAGCTCCCGGAAGAAGAGTGGCCTACGCCCACCCCACGGGAAGCAAGTAAAGAGGAGGCTGAGAACAAGAAACCTATGTTCTGTGGACTGAGCACAGTCGCCTCCACAGACCCCAACATAGATGATTGCATTACCCTACAGAGTGCGCAGCTAAAGACACTTCACCACCCAGAGATTCAGCCCACTGCCGACATTTCAGCAGCTGACTACGAAGAAGCAGAACTTCTTCTACTACAACGAGCCCAGAGAGACTCGTTCTCCGATGAGCTAGACTGTCTACAGGGAGGAAAGCCCGTCCCATCAGACAGCAGACTGCTCCACCTGGCACCCGAGAGCGACGCCCATAATCTCATCAGAGTGGGTGGTCGTCTGCGGAGAGCCCCCGATCTACCGGATGACGTTAAGTACCCGATAGTCTTGAACAGCCGACACAAGGTCACAGAGCTGATCATAAAGAAATACGACGAGGATGTGCACCATGCAGGAGCCGAGAGAGTCTTCGCGGAGATCAGACGTCGCTATTGGATACTTCAAGGAAGAGAAGCAGTGCGACGCTTCCAGCGAACCTGTCTAGACTGCCGAAAGTGGCGCGCGCAGCCCAGCATACCCCGGATGGCTGACCTACCTCCCTGTCGCCTCCGACTCGGCGACAAGCCATTCCACTCCACAGGCATGGACTGTTTTGGCCCGTTGTATATAAAGAAAGGAAGAGGAACCGAGAAGCGGTGGGGTATTGTATTCAAATGCATGACCACCAGAGCGATACATATCGAACTCCTTTCAACCATGAGCACAGACTCATTCCTTATGGCCTTCCGAAGATTCACATCACGGAAAGGAAAACCGTCTACATTGTTGTCTGATCACGGGACAAACTTCAAAGGCGGAGAAAGAGAGCTGAGAGAGAGCTTCCAAGCTATGGGCCCAGAACTTAAGACCCACCTCGCTCCATCCCAGATTGACTTCCAGTTTAATCCCCCGAACGCACCCCACGTCGGTGGAACCTGGGAACGAGAAGTACGTTCTATAAAGACAGCCCTGTACGCCGTGCTTGGGGCCCAGACCGTGGCGGAAGAAGTCCTAATGACAGTCCTCACGGAGATCGAGGGAGTATTGAACTCCAAGCCCCTCGGTTACGTCTCCAGTGATATAGCAGACGTCGACCCAGTCACCCCCAACACACTCTTGATGGGGCGGCTGGACCCCGCGCTACCCCAGACAATGTACAGGCCTGAAGAAGCGAACGGCCGAAGAATGTGGAGGTACAGTCAAGTACTAGCTGACAAGTTTTGGAACAGCTTTCTACTCCACTACCTACCGTCTCTACAGACCCGCCAGAAGTGGGTAAAAGAGAGAGACAATTTGACAGAAGGAACAGTCGTCATGATTATCGACCAGTCACTACCCAGAGCTATGTAACGAACATGTCGTTACAAGCCCGGTTCCGCGTAGGAATACGTCTGGCGAAATACGAATGGTACTATTTGTTCACAGCGCATATATATATGGCGCAAGTAAAGTAGAACTTTCTTTTAGTCCATTAGTCCTTTACCCTCCAACCTAGTAACAGACGTGAAGCCTCACCCACGCCCCACGTGTGGTGCAGTATGGCCTACTTGGCCTCAGAATAGGCATTGAGACATCGTGTGAATTAATAGTTGAATTGTCATAGTTTGGCACTATACCGTCGAGTGGGACGTATTTCTATTAAGTTAATAATAGTCTATTATGTATGGTGCATCGTTCGGTTAGAGTTATAAAGTGAGCAGTACCCCCATCGTTCCTGGCGTTATCTAGAGTCTTAACCAGGCTGGGCAGACCACGTGTGGTGCTTTCATCCGAGGAGTTCTGGGCCAGGACGAGTGGACCTGTACATTGGATTACTTTACCCGGACGACGGCGAGCCCTACACGGCTTGGATTATCTACGTGCTTTGGGTGCTTTGATTATGCCATGGATAACAGCCAACACTGCTGAGTGTTGGAACTACCCCCGAGAGGAGTCCAGGTGAGACGGCGCTCTACCCCGAGTGAGGTCGCCTCACGTCTCTTCGTTGTGGACCGGCAGCTACCGTCTACAAGAGGGCCCAGCTGTATTCATCTGTGGACCGAGGTTCTGTGGGCACCGTGTTCAGCACTCTGAATTCTCCCAAGAAATCGTCGGCCAGATGGGATATCGCCAGCGGCTCTCCTAACCCCCCCCCCCTACTGACTTACAACCAGCGGGACCCCCCCTTTAGTGTATCCAGCTATAATCATTTAAGTACCATCGCTATAGTTCCCTAAAGAACCAGGTTGTATACTTGCTCCCTGCGTAACCAGAGATTGGACATTCAATGTTGATTTGCCTACGAATACTCATTTGCCTTACAAGTGCATTCAAATCATAAATGTCATTAAGTGAACGTTGTATATACCCTTTGCTATATAAAATATTCGATTTATACATTTGTGTGGACTTCGTTTCATCAGGTGGGAAAGTGTTCATCATATCTATATCATGTACTGTGTGGCCAGAAGTTAAAGTACATAAAGCAGGTAGTGGTTTAATGATACCATACTTATCAATACAGTCAGGGAATTGTACCCCTCAGTTACATAACCCATCATTGCCCATCACTGTGTTGCAGTACTGAATTGCTGGACAGCGCCCTCTGTCTTGCGGGTGTCATTGTACTCAGTAGGGATATCCTCTTTCATTTTTCATTGGTCGATGTTGACCACCTTTCATTGGTCGATGTTGACCACTCCCCCGATCCTTAGACCACGCCCCCTTAGGCCACACCCCCTCAGTGTATCTCTTGAACCGTTTTGTCGTAGAGACTTGCGGATTGTGCCATTGGTCGATGTTGACCACCTTTCATTGGTCGATGTTGACCACTCCCCCGATCCTTAGACCACGCCCCCTTAGGCCACACCCCCTCAGTGTATCTCTTGAACCGTTTGTCGTAGAGACTTGCGGATTGTGCCATTGGTCAATGTTGACCACCTTTCATTGGTCGATG
>NW_028168957.1:0-10000 GCF_963971535.1 Notolepis coatsorum | reverse complement strand
ATTGTGTTGTTATTCCGCTGAGCCACACAGGCATGTGTGTACAGGGAGTAGAGGAGGGGACTCAGAACACAGCCCTGGGGGGCCCCTATGTTGAGGGTGATGGATGAGGAGGTGCAGTTGCCTGCTCTCACCACCTGGGGTCTGCCCGTCAGGAAGTCCAAGACCCACTGGCAGAGGTCATAGTTCAAGCCCAGGTCCCTGAGCTTGGCTATGAGTTTGGAGGGGACTATGGTATTGAATGCTGAGCTGTAGTCGATGAATAGCATTCTCATAGTTCCCCTGCCTCTAGTCCAGGTGTGATGCTGCTGTGTGCAGCACATGGGCTATGGCGTCCTCCGTGGACCTGTTGGGGCGGTATGCAAATTGCAGGGGGTCCAGGTTGATGGGGAGGGAGGAGCAGATGTAGCCCTTTACTAGCTTCTCAAAGCACTTCATGGCTATGGAGGTGAGAGCTACAGGGCGGTAGTCGTTGAGGCAAGCAGGCTTGGATTTTTTAGGTACAGGGATGATAGTGGACTTCTTCAGGCAGGTGGGGATGACAGCCTGTTCCAAGGTCAGGTTAAATATGTCAGTGAATACTGGGGCCAGTTGGTCGGCATAGACTTTTAGGACGCGGCCGGGGATGCGGTCCGGTCCTGCTGCCTTCCTGATATTCACTTTTTTAAAGGTCCTCCTCACCTCATGTTCTGTTATTCTGAACACTGAATCTCCATCAGCAGACCCCCCCCCCCATTGCCATGGCTTGTAGGCTGGTGTTGTTATTCCCAGCCTCAAACCTCGCATAGAAAGTGTTGAGATCATTTGCTAAGGAGATGTCACTGTTCAGTTTGAGGGAGGTGCCTTTGTAGTCTGTCATCGTTTTGAGGCCCTGCCACATAGCTCTGGAGTCAGCCTGTTCAAACTGAAGTTCAATTGTATAGTCAAGTCAAGTCAAGAGTTTTAATTGTCACGGCATACAAGTATACAATGAAATGCGGGTGGTCTTGCCCGCGACGATGTGCAATACAGTGGTACAACATATAATAGAATCCAATAAAAAAAAAACATTGTGCAATAAACAGGTAACAGGTAACATGGTGTGACATCTCGGTATCTGTACATAGTATTTACAGAGCATATAGGACATGCGAGGTAGCTTTAGTAGTGCAATACACTGTTCCTGTTGTTATACTAATTTGCCTGACCTCAGCAGCTGGAACAGGCTGTTATTGGGGTGGTGGGGGTCTTTCATTATTCTGCAGGCTCTGGATTTGCACCTCTTGTTAAGTACGAACAAAGTCCAGCACTGTCTCTGTGTAGTCATTTATGTTATCTGTGTTGTCACGGAACACACTCCAGTCTTTTATAATCATCTTATATCAGCGTCTATACGGTAGCCTTTTATAATCATCTTATATCAGCGTCTATACGGTAGCCTTTTATAATCATCTGATATCAGCATCTATAGAGTAGCCTTTTATAATCATCTGATATCAGCATCTATAGAGTAGCCTTTTATAATCATTTTATATCAGCGTCTATACGGTAGCCTTTTATAATCATCTTATATCAGCGTCTATACGGTAGCCTTTTATAATCATCTGATATCAGCGTCTATAGAGTAGCCTTTTATAATCATCTGATATCAGCATCTACAGTAGCCTTTTATAATCATCTTATATCAGCATCTATACGGTAGCCTTTTATAATCATCTTATATCAGCGTCTATACGGTAGCCTTTTATAATCATCTTATATCAGCATCTATACGGTAGCCTTTTATAATAATCTTAAAAGCCTTTTCTGAATGCCAATGTTTAATAAGGAACAGCTGGCAAAATATTTGCTCCGAGTCTGTACATTTTCATATCAATTGAAGAAACAAAAAATATTAAATTATGAAATATGCCCTTCAAGTATATGAACTGAACACATTATGATTTGTTTAACTAACATAACCCTCTCTTTCTCTCTCTCTCTCTTTCTATCTATCTCTCTCTTTCTCTCTGTCGCTCTGTCTCTTCTCTTCCTCTCTGTCTCTCTATCTGTGTCTTTCTCTCTCTTTTTTCTCTTTCTCTCTCTCTCTCTCTCTCTCTCTCTCTCTCTCTCTCTCTCTCTCTCTCTCTCTCTCTCTCTCTCTCTCTCTCTCTCTCTATCTCTCTTTCCCTCTCTCTCTCTCCCTCTCTCTCTCTCTGTCTCTCTCTCTCTCCCTCTTTCTCTCTCTATCTCTCCCCCTCTCTCTCTCTCTCTCTCTCTCCCCCTCTCTCTCACTCTCTCTCTCTCGCTCTCTCGCTCTCTCTCTCTCTCTCTCTCTCTCTCTCTCTCTCTCTCTCTCTCTCTCTGCCTCTCTCTCTCTGCCTCTCTCTCTCTCGCTCTCTCTCTCTCTCTCTGCCTCACTCTCTCTGCCTCTCTCTCTCTCTCTCTCTCTCTCCCTCTCCCTCTCCAGTGCTGTTTGGTCAGTTTGTACTGTTCCAGACGTCTCTGAATGATGTGGTTGAGATCTACGATGGCTGGACTCAGCAGAGCACCCTGCTGTCGTCTCTCTCCGGGTCCCACTCTGGTAAAACACTTATCTTAGGTTAGGATAAGACAAAATAAGCTAAAACAAGATCTGCTTGCTACACATCACAGCCAGTCAAAAGCCAAATTAAGGGTAGTGAGATGGGCTTAAGACCCCTTGGGCGAGGGCGGCCGGGTAGCGCAGTGGACTAAACGCTCGCCTACCCGAATCCGGCTGTCAGCGGTACCACCGGCTTGGTCAGTCGTCCCTACTAACACAATTGGCCGTGTTAGCGGGTGGGAAGCCGGCGGGGTATGTGTGTGTCCTGGTCGTTGTAAACTGCGGTTCCTACTGGTTGGTCGGGGCGCCTGTTCAGCAGGGAGGGGATCGGGGGGAAATAGCGTGAACCTCCGCACGCGTTACGTTCCCCCAGTGAGAGTCCTCGCTGTCGGGTGAAAAGAAGCGGCTGGCTGACTCCACATCTATCGGAGGAGGCATGTGGTAGTTCTACACCCTCCCCAGGCCGACAGTGGGGCAATGCACGCAACGACCAGGAAGGGAATTGGCATAACGACTAAATTGGGATGGGAGCGGAAATTTAAAATAAAATTAAATAAAAAATAGATCCCATTATATCATAACATTAGTGTTCCTCTACTTACTGAAGCCAGTCACATTCCTCACAACTAGGTACTTGAGTAATTGTACTTCGTTACAATACTTAAGTACTGTTTTTGGGGATTTGTACTTTACTCAAGTATTATTAGGTTTGTATACTTGTACTTTTACTCAATTACATTTCAGAGAAAAAATACATACTTTTTACTCCTTACATAAAAAATGCACACCTACAAAGTACAAAGTACAAATCTCGCAGGTCCAACTATTTTAATTAGTATATTTGTTTCTCTGGCCGAACTAACGTTAACGTAATTAATCCTGCAGCCAACTTTATTTAAAGACAGCCAATCAAATCCCCATCAATGAAAAATGAACCCGCCCATACCCATGCTGATTGGTCCTGGTACAAGACTAGAAAGCGGGGATCATTGATTAAACACCTGCTATCAGAAGAATAGACAGTCAGAGTAACAAGCTACAGAAGACGGCCACAAACGATAGTACGAGTGATGAAGAGGACGAAACGGAACATTTCATTGCTCCGGAATAAAACAAGTTTTGATTTTTACTTTTTAGTACTTAAGTACATTTAAAAGGAGAAACTTTTTTACTTTTACTCAAGTGTGTTTTTAGCCAAATACTCTGACTTTTACTTGAATACGATTTTGAGACAGTACCTATACTGTCACTTAGGTATAATTTCTGGGTACTTTTGACACCCCTGCCCCTGCCCCTGCCTAACCCTAACCTGCAACGACTAGACTGCGATGCAGGACCAGTCTTGCCCACTTGCTTCTTGACACGCAATACAGAATATGTATTTAACAGAGCTGTCTGTACACTAGAGTTCTAATAGACAATATCTAGGATCTGTTTAACTAACACAACTCTGTGTGTGTCTCTCTGTCGCTCTCTCTCTCTCTCCCTCTGTCTTTCTCTGTCTCTCTGTCACTGTCTCTGTGTCTCTCTCTCTCTCCCTCTGTCTTTCTCTGTCTGTCTCTCTCCCTCTGTCTTTCTCTGTCTGTCTCTCTCTCTCCCTCTGTCTTTCTCTGTCTCTCTGTCGCTCTCTCTGTGTCTATCTCTCTTTGTGTCTCTCTCTCCCTCTGTCTTTCTCTGTCTCTCTGCTGCTCTCTCTGCCTCTCTCTCTCTCTCTCCCTCTGTCTTTCTCTGTCTCTCTGTCGCTCTCTCTGTGTCTATCTCTCTTTGTGTCTCTCTCTCCCTCTGTCTTTCTCTGTCTCTCTGTCGCTCTCTCTGTGTCTCTCTCTCTCTCTCCCTCTGTCTTTCTCTGTCTCTCTGTCACTCTCTCTGTGTCTCTCTCTCTCCCTCTGTCTTTCTCTGTCTCTCTGTCTATCTCTCTGTGTCTCTCTCTCCCTCTGTCTTTCTCTGTCTCTCTGCTGGTCTCTGTCTGTCTCTCTCTCTCTCTCTCCCTCTGTCTTTCTCTGTCTCTCTGTCGCTCTCTCTGTCGCTCTCTCTCCCTCTGTCTTTATCTCTCTCTCTGCTGCTCTCTCTGCGTCTCTATCTATCTGTGTTTCTATCTCTCCCTCTCTCTCCCTCTGTCTTTCTCTGTCTCTCTGCTGCTCTCTCTGTGTGTCTCTCTCTCTCTCTCCCTCTGTCTTTCTCTGTCTGTCTGTCGCTCTCTCTGTGTGTCTCTCTCCCTCTCTCTCCCTCTGTCTTTCTCTGTCTCTCTGCTGCTCTCTCTGTGTGTCTCTCTCTCTCTCTCCCTCTGTCTTTATCTGTCTCTCTGTCACTCTCTCTGTGTCTCTCTCTCTCCCTCTGTCTTTCTCTGTCTCTCTGTCTATCTCTCTGTGTCTCTCTCTCCCTCTGTCTTTCTCTGTCTCTCTGCTGGTCTCTGTCTGTCTCTCTCTCTCTCTCTCTCCCTCTGTCTTTCTCTGTCTCTCTGTCGCTCTCTCTGTCGCTCTCTCTCCCTCTGTCTTTATCTCTCTCTCTGCTGCTCTCTCTGCGTCTCTATCTATCTGTGTTTCTCTCTCTCCCTCTCTCTCCTGCTGTCTTTCTCTGTCTCTCTGCTGCTCTCTCTGTGTGTCTCTCTCTCTCTCTCCCTCTGTCTTTCTCTGTCTGTCTGTCGCTCTCTCTGTGTGTCTCTCTCCCTCTCTCTCCCTCTGTCTTTCTCTGTCTCTCTGCTGCTCTCTCTGTGTGTCTCTCTCTCTCTCTCCCTCTGTCTTTCTCTGTCTGTCTGTCGCTCTCTCTGTGTGTCTCTCTCTCTCTCTCTCCCTCTGTCTTTCTCTGTCTCTCTGCTGCTCTCTCTATGTCTCTCTCTCTCCCTCTGTCTTTCTCTGTCTCTCTCTCTCCTCTGTCTTTCTCTGTCTCTCTCTCTCCCTCTGTCTTTCTCTGTCTCTCTGTCGCTCTCTCTGTGTCTCTCTCTCTCTCTCTCTCTCTCTCTCTCTCTCTCCCTCTGTCTTTCTCTGTCTCTCTCTCTCCCTCTGTCTTTCTCTGTCTCTCTGTCGCTCTCTCTGTGTCTCTCTCTCTCTCTCTCCCTCTGTCTTTCTCTGTCTCTCTCTCTCTCCCTCTGTCTTTCTCTGTCTCTCTGTCGCTCTCTCTGTGTCTCTCTCTCTCTCTCTCTCCCTCTGTCTTTCTCTGTCTCTCTCTCTCTCCCTCTGTCTTTCTCTGTCTCTCTGTCGCTCTCTCTGTGTCTCTCTCTCTTCATCTGTCTTTCTCTGTCTCTCTGTCGCTCTCTGTGTCTCTCTCTCTCCCTCTGTCTTTCTCTGTCTCTCTCTGTCTCTCTGTCGCTCTCTCTGTCTCTCTCTCCCTCTGTCTTTCTCTGTCTCTCTGTCGCTCTCTCTTTGTGTGTCTCTCCCTCCCTCTGTCTTTCTCTGTCTCTCTCTCTCTCTCTCCCTCTGTCTTTCTCTGTCTCTCTCTCGCTCTCTCTGTGTCTCTCTCTCTCCCTCTGTCTTTTGTCTCTCTGCTGCTCTCTCTGTGTGTCTCTCTCCCTCTATCTCCCTCTCTCTTCCTCTCTCTCTCCCTCTCTCCCTCTCTCCCTCTGTCTTTCTCTGTCTCTCTGCTGCTCTCTCTGTGTGTCTCTCTCTCTCTCTCCCTCTCTCTCCCTCTCTCTCCCTCTCTCTCCCCCTCTCTCCCTCTCTCTCCCTCTCTCTCTCTCCCCCCCCCCCCCCCCCCCCCCCCCAGGTGAGTCTCTCCCTCTCAGCTCAGAGCACCAGGTCACTATGAAGTTCACCACCGTGGGCCCGGAGACGGCCAAGGGCTTCCACTTTGTCTACCAAGGTCAGTCGACCACAGACAGCCTGACACACCGGTCAACCAATCATAACAACACCCAGACATACTGGGGGCGGGCCAACCGCCGTCTGCCGGCATCAGATAAAAACTACACATAATCGATGAACCTAATCATGAATTAACCTAATCGTTAATTAGCCTAATCATTTATTGTATTGTCTTTATTCTCGCTGCTCGGTCGGTGTTTTAGCATGCATGGGAGAGCCTCCTTACAGAAGGGAAATTAATTAGACGTTAGACATTTTAGTCTTAATTAAGTTTAGACATTCAGCTGAACCTCAGAGGATAACATTTGCGTTAAAGAAAAAAAAAACGGTTGTGACTGACATTGATATTTCTAGGCTGGTCAAGATACATTAAGCAAGGGTAATAGTTTTTAGATTATATGAACATTATCTGTAAATATTAATACTGCAATCAACGTAGGATTTTCTACACAATAAAATAGTATAATATATTATACGTATTAAATGCTAGAATATAAACCTCATTTGGTTGGAAGATCTCTTATGAGATGAATCTGTATGCTGTATGTAGACTACACACAATTTTATCTAAATAATTTTGCTAAAGCTATTGATAAAGGCTAAAGATAGAATACAAGCTATTATAGACGACTTACTTTCACATTCAGATCTGCATTATATTATGTGTGCATGTGAAATTCAAGGTTATTGAACACTGGTGAATTGTATTTTTTATGGCAGGTTAACTGACATTGTGATTCTGAGACACTTGATAAACACAGGCCCTGATTAAAAACCTCTTAGCAGGTGGGGGCCCACATGTGGGCCCTCTTGAGGACGATTTGCCCACCTGCACTTTGGCGACCTCTAGTGGCTCGGGTGTGCATATTTTTTAATACAATATATTAGGGCTGTCAGTTTATCGCGTTAATTAGATTAATTAATTACAGAGCAAATAATCGCGTTATGAAAATTAACTCAAAATTAATTACATTTTTTTTTTTTTTTATATATAATAATATTTTTTTTGTATCTCATTCATTCCATAAGCATGTAGAATACACATTTACAGATTTATTTTTTAATATGGTCCATTTGCATGTTCTTGGTATCTGATTCTAGGGACATCTATGAATCTCAGGGAATGTACTCCCAGTGTCAGAAATACTGTTGGCTAGATCCACAAAGAATGGATTGCACGGTGCAAGTTGCACCCTTACTTACAATTCATTATGAATTGAAAATGGGGGACCCTGATGTAAACAAGACGAAAGTCTTTCCTCTGGTCTGCATTCCCTTAACAATTGTGTGTATTGAGCCGTACTGTATTGTACCCATTCTGCAATCTGTAATAACATTTCATTCAATCAATCTGCGCGGTGATTGATTGAATGAACATTTTATTTTGAGTAAATTGTAATGAACCAAATAAGAATATCAATAATTTTTTTTTATCTTTGACTGTGAATAACACCATGCTCAAATTGACCAGACCTGAAAAATCCTAAGCAATTAATAGATGGAAGATGATTAAACAGAAGGTTTTGTAGATACAGTACTGAATTCTGCCATCCAGACACATGCAATTTGAAATATGATTATAGAATATAGAATATGAGGCATAAAATGGTAATGCGATTAAAATGCGATTAATTAGATTAATTAATTACAAATCCTGTAATTAATTAGATTAATTTTTTTAATCGCCTGACAGCACTACAATATATACATCGCATTAAAGCCCCATTTGTTGCCTCTCGATGGCCCTTTTCAGGTGACAAAATCCGTTCAGCGGTTCTCGAGTTACATGCCGGTATGTGAGGGGTGCGCAAAGTACACGGTATTGCGCAAATACTACTAGTTCTGACAGTACTGACTGTTATCTTACGTTGAGTAAAATGTTGTGATCCTATGTCCTCCAGCCGTCCCTCGACCAGCGCCACCCAGTGCAGCTCGGTCCCGGAGCCGCGGTTTGGGAGACGTCTCGGGAACGACTTTGCTGCCGGCTCGTCCGTTCAGTTTGAGTGCAACCCTGGATACGTCCTCCATGGCTCCCTGGCCATCCGCTGTGAGAGCGTCCCCGACACCCTGGCCCAGTGGAACCACTCTCTGCCCACCTGTATAGGTAAGAACCAACCCATTATAACCCTAACCCTAACCCTGTAACAGCCTCTAAACCTAACACTAATCCTAATCCTAACCCTGTAATAATAGCCTCTAAACTAGGGATGTCCGATATTATCGACGTACCGATATTATCGACCGATATTGGCATTCAAATGTAATATCGAAAATGATCGGTATCGGTTTTCCAAAAAAAAATTTAAAAAATTGTTTACATTTATTTAACCTTTATTTACCCAGGCAAGCAAGTAACAACAAATTCTTATTTTATTTTATTGTCAAAAGTATGCATAATGTTGTGTTAATTCCATGACAAGAGATATGTAATGTTAATTACCTGAAATTATTCCATTTTTGGGTGGGGGGGAACCCTGCATATATCGGTATCGGTTGATATCGGTATCGGAAATTAAGGGCGCGTTCACACCTACTCTGTTTGGTCCACTTTAAGTGGACCATGGTCCCCTTTAAGTGGACCATGGTCCCCTTTAGATCGATAGTCCGTTGTGTGAATGCAAACCGAACTAAATGAGGACCAAACAACCGAACCATGGTCCTCTTGAAAGTTGGGACTCGGTTCGTTTCAATCGAACTATAGTACCTAATCCAGGAAGCAAAGTAGCGTACTCATCTCTAGACTGGCGCCGCACGCGGACAGTCTCTCTCTTCCTCCCTCTCTCTCTCTCTCTCTAGACGCAGTCTCTCTCTTCCTCTCTCTCTATAGACTCGCGCCGCGCGCACCCCCCAACTTTCTCCTGCATGAGGAGGACATTCGCGGACATTCTCTCAGATAAAGAAAAAAAAAGCGTACATACTTTTTGGGTAATTTCATAATAGCAGCGTGGACCAGCTCTGTAACAACAACGCATCTCGAGCTGCTTCTATGCAGCTGTCTAGTAGTTGACAGCTTACGCAGGAAGGGAAGGGAAGGTCTCTCTCTCTCTCTCTCTCTCTCTCTCTCTCTCTCTCTCTCTCTCTCTCTCTCTCTGTCGACTAGCGCCGTGCTCATAATAGTATCTCTCTCATTACGCTGCCGGCAACTGATTACGTTTGTGAGTGTATAGTCCAATAGATGCGACAGCATGTCCTTGTTTACAAAATTAGATCCGCACCAAACAGGGTAGTGTGAACGCAGACCAAAAGCAAACAATGTATAATTTCACATTTGGTCGACCAGAAAGTCCGGACTATCCACGGAAAGTCCGGACTTCAGATGTGAACACACCCTAAGAGTTGGACAATATCGGTATATCGGTAAAAAAGCCACTATCCAACATCCCTAGTCTAAACCTAACACTAACCTTAACTCTAACCCCTAACTCTGTAATAGCCTCTAAACCTAATCCTAACCCTAACCCCTCTAATATCGTCTAACCCTAACCCTCTAAACGTAACCCCTCAGAGAATCGGTGGTAAAATGATTGTATTTTAAAATGTTTTTTTTTGTCTTTAACCCTCTCTTGCCCGTTCCTCTCCAGTTCCATGTGGGGGTGCGTTAACCGCTCGCCGTGGGACCATCCTGTCGCCGGGATACCCAGAGCCCTACGACAACAACCAGAAC
>NW_028168959.1:0-15000 GCF_963971535.1 Notolepis coatsorum | reverse complement strand
GAGGGGCAGATAGATGACAAGAGAGGGGCAGATAGTGACAAGAGAGGGGCAGATAGTGACAAGAGAGGGGCAGATAGTGACAAGAGAGGGGCAGATGGTGACGAGAGAGGGGCAGATAGTGACAAGAGAGGGGCAGATAGTAACAAGAGAGGGGCAGATAGTAACAAGAGAGGGGCAGATAGTGACAAGAGAGGGGCAGATAGTAACAAGAGAGGGGCAGATAGTGACAAGAGAGGGGCAGATAGATGACAAGAGAGGGGCAGATAGATGACAAGAGAGGGGCAGATAGTGACAAGAGAGGGGCAGATAGTGACAAGAGAGGGGCAGATAGATGACAAGAGAGGGGCAGATAGATGACAAGAGAGGGGCAGATAGTGACAAGAGAGGGGCAGATAGTGACAAGAGAGGGGCAGATAGTGACAAGAGAGGGGCAGATAGTGACAAGAGAGGGGCAGATAGTGACAAGAGAGGGGCAGATAGTGACAAGAGAGGGGCAGATAGATGACAAGAGAGGGGCAGATAGTGACAAGAGAGGGGCAGATAGTAACAAGAGAGGGGCAGATAGTGACAAGAGAGGGGCAGATAGTAACAAGAGAGGGGCAGATAGTGACAAGAGAGGGGCAGATAGTAACAAGAGAGGGGCAGATAGTGACAAGAGAGGGGCAGATAGTAACAAGAGAGGGGCAGATAGTGACAAGAGAGGGGCAGATAGTAACAAGAGAGGGGCAGATAGTGACAAGAGAGGGGCAGATAGTAACAAGAGAGGGGCAGATAGTGACAAGAGAGGGGCAGATAGTAACAAGAGAGGGGCAGATAGTGACAAGAGAGGGGCAGATAGTGACAAGAGAGGGGCAGATAGTGACAAGAGAGGGGCAGATAGATGACAAGAGAGGGGCAGATAGTGACAAGAGAGGGGCAGATAGTAACAAGAGAGGGGCAGATAGTGACAAGAGAGGGGCAGATAGTAACAAGAGAGGGGCAGATAGTGACAAGAGAGGGGCAGATAGTAACAAGAGAGGGGCAGATAGTAGGGGTGGACGGTATGGTCTAAAATTTATATCACGGTATAATTTGAAGCATAGACGGTAACGGTATATATCACGGTATCATCGTTTTTGATTAAAAATTTTTTTTAATTTTATATAATTTTTTTTTTTTTTTATATAAAATATATATATTATATAATTAGACTTGTACTTGTATTATCTGCGAGACATCGCCACCACGCAACAAGCTCCACTGTCTGTGTGTACATTAGTAGCCTCTAGCTACGGCCAGGATTCTCCGGAGCTGCAGCTGGACCTATACTCGAGTAGCCTCGAGCTACGGCCAGGATTCACCGGCGCTGCAGCTGGGCCCTAGTATTGGTATAACGTTAAATCACATTCACAAGCCCTCAGCGCGAATACGCATCGAATCAGTGTTATAAGACATTGATATCAGGAGCTATCTGTAGCTACTGCTAGCCGGATATATAACGTTAATACAACGCCTCAGTGAATTATTTAGTTCAATGGGACATTTCGTTTTGAACGGTGAACTAACTTGTGTTAACGTGAGCTAACGGCTAACGGAGCTATCATACACGTCTACTCTCTACTAGACTTGATGGAGCGTTTGTTGATGTCAGGAGCTATCGGTAGCTGGCCGACTAGATACCGTTCGGTTAGACAATGCCTCATCATGTATTAAACTAAAAGTGAATAGTTGACTGGGTCATTTTGTAACGGTAGCTAAGCTAACGTTAGCTCAGGGAGACGTCCCGTCCCACTAGACTGCTAGTAGACCCGTGTTTACATGCGTGCGGGAGGGGCTGGCACGCCCACTGCGCGAAGCCTCCTAAATAACTTTTTCCAGTTCGCACATATCTATTATCTATGACTAATTCTATCTATTTTTAGGGGCAAATGCGAGTGAAATAGTCGCGCTGTGGTTACATGACGTCATTGCTATTTTAGAGCTGCACTACCGGTTACACGGTATAGGCAAAATCCATACCGTAGAGCAAATTCATACCGTTTATACCGTATACCGTTTATACCGTCCACCCCTAGCAGATAGTGACAAGAGAGGGGCAGATAGTAACAAGAGAGGGGCAGATAGTGACAAGAGAGGGGCAGATAGATGACAAGAGAGGGGCAGATAGTGACAAGAGAGGGGCAGATAGTGACAAGAGAGGGGCAGATAGTGACAAGAGGGGCAGATAGTGACAAGAGAGGGGCAGATAGTAACAAGAGAGGGGCAGATAGTGACAAGAGGGGGGCAGATAGTAACAAGAGAGGGGCAGATAGTGACAAGAGAGGGGCAGATAGTGACGAGAGAGGGGCAGATAGTGACAAGAGAGGGGCAGATAGTGACAAGAGAGGGGCAGATGGTAACAAGAGAGGGGCAGATAGTGACGAGAGAGGGGCAGATAGATGACAAGAGAGGGGCAGATAGTGACGAGAGAGGGGCAGATAGATGACAAGAGAGGGGCAGATAGTGACAAGAGAGGGGCAGATAGTGACAAGAGAGGGGCAGATAGTGACAAGAGAGGGGCAGATAGTGACAAGAGAGGGGCAGATAGTAACAAGAGAGGGGCAGATAGTGACAAGAGAGGGGCAGATAGTGACAAGAGAGGGGCAGATAGATGACAAGAGAGGGGCAGATAGATGACAAGAGAGGGGCAGATAGTGACAAGAGAGGGGCAGATAGTGACAAGAGAGGGGCAGATAGTGACAAGAGAGGGGCAGATAGTGACAAGAGAGGGGCAGATAGATGACAAGAGAGGGGCAGATAGTGACAAGAGGGGCAGATAGTGACAAGAGAGGGGCAGATAGTGACAAGAGAGGGGCAGATAGTAACAAGAGAGGGGCAGATAGTAACAAGAGAGGGGCAGATAGTGACAAGAGAGGGGCAGATGGTAACAAGAGAGGGGCAGATAGTGACAAGAGAGGGGCAGATAGTGACAAGAGAGGGGCAGATAGTGACAAGAGAGGGGCAGATAGTGACAAGAGAGGGGCAGATAGTAACAAGAGAGGGGCAGATAGTGACAAGAGAGGGGCAGATAGTAACAAGAGAGGGGCAGATAGTAACAAGAGAGGGGCAGATGGTAACAAGAGAGGGGCAGATAGTGACGAGAGAGGGGCAGATAGATGACAAGAGAGGGGCAGATAGTGACGAGAGAGGGGCAGATGGTAACAAGAGAGGGGCAGATAGTGACGAGAGAGGGGCAGATAGTGACAAGAGAGGGGCAGATAGTAACAAGAGAGGGGCAGATAGTGACAAGAGAGGGGCAGATAGTGACAAGAGAGGGGCAGATAGTAACAAGAGAGGGGCAGATGGTAACAAGAGAGGGGCAGATAGTGACAAGAGAGGGGCAGATAGTGACAAGAGAGGGGCAGATAGTGACAAGAGAGGGGCAGATAGTGACAAGAGAGGGGCAGATAGTGACAAGAGAGGGGCAGATAGTGACAAGAGAGGGGCAGATAGTGACAAGAGAGGGGCAGATAGTGACAAGAGAGGGGCAGATAGTGACAAGAGAGGGGCAGATAGTAACAAGAGAGGGGCAGATAGTGACAAGAGAGGGGCAGATAGTAACAAGAGAGGGGCAGATAGTGACAAGAGAGGGGCAGATAGTGACAAGAGAGGGGCAGATAGTAACAAGAGAGGGGCAGATAGTGACAAGAGAGGGGCAGATAGTGACAAGAGAGGGGCAGATAGTGACAAGAGAGGGGCAGATAGTAACAAGAGAGGGGCAGATAGTGACAAGAGAGGGGCAGATAGATGACAAGAGAGGGGCAGATAGTGACAAGAGAGGGGCAGATAGTGACGAGAGAGGGGCAGATAGTAACAAGAGAGGGGCAGATAGTGACAAGAGAGGCAGATAGATGACAAGAGAGGGGCAGATAGATGACAAGAGAGGGGCAGATAGTGACAAGAGAGGGGCAGATAGTGACAAGAGAGGGGCAGATAGATGACAAGAGAGGGGCAGATAGTGACAAGAGAGGGGCAGATAGTGACAAGAGAGGGGCAGATAGTGACAAGAGAGGGGCAGATAGTGACAAGAGAGGGGCAGATAGATGACAAGAGAGGGGCAGATAGATGACAAGAGAGGGGCAGATAGTGACAAGAGAGGGGCAGATAGATGACAAGAGAGGGGCAGATAGTGACAAGAGAGGGGCAGATAGTGACAAGAGAGGGGCAGATAGTGACAAGAGAGGGGCAGATAGTGACAAGAGAGGGGCAGATAGATGACAAGAGAGGGGCAGATAGTAACAAGAGAGGGGCAGATAGTGACAAGAGAGGGGCAGATAGTAACAAGAGAGGGGCAGATAGATGACAAGAGAGGGGCAGATAGTAACAAGAGAGGGGCAGATAGTAACAAGAGAGGGGCAGATAGTAACAAGAGAGGGGCAGATAGTGACAAGAGAGGGGCAGATAGTGACAAGAGAGGGGCAGATAGTGACAGAGTTGTAGTGCTATTTTTGTGTGTCTGAGCACATCTTACATAGTCAGACCGTCTGACTATGATTATAGAATGCAGACAGTGACTACATTTGGTTTATCATTTGAAAATACAAAGCCTCCCCCTCCCACCACCACACATACACATACACATATACATACACAATTACATACACATACACATATACATACACATACAAACACATTCAGACAATATATTCATCACACACAAGCAGTGGCTCGTGGCCAGGGTTCTCCAGTCAATAAGGTGTATGAAGGACAGAATATATACATATATTCCATCATCTCAAGGTTTGACTCCATGGCTTTCAGGCTTTATTATTGACGCTAGCTGCTGGGGTTTGTGTGTGTGTGTGTGTGTGTGTGTGTGTGTGTGTGTGTGTGTGTGTGTGTGTGTGTGTGTGTGTGTGTGTGTGTGTGTGTGTGTGTGTGTGTGTGTGCGTGCGTGTGCGTGTGCGTGTGTGTGTGTGTCTGTCTGCATGTGCCTGTGTGGGAGTGTGTGTGTGTTGTTGTGTCATTGTGTCTTACTCTGAGAGAGTGTGTGTGTGTGTGTATGTGTGTGTGTGTGTGTGTGTGTGTGTGTGTGTGTGTGTGTGTGTGTGTGTGTGTTTGAATTTGTTAAACAGAGTTATCAGTGGCTAGCAGATACCCGGACGGAGTGAGTGGCGAGGAAAATCCTCTCTGTGAAGTAGGTCAGAGAGTTAGCCGTTGTTTTAACTGAAGACTGAATATCCTCAGCTTCTCTCTAGTAGTATAAGAGAAATATAATTTTTTTTTTAAATAATGTTAGATTAAGTTAAATACATTATATAATGAACTAATCTTAGAATTTAACATTTGTCTAAGATTCGTCTTTTAGGGGTGTACTGTGTGTTCTCAAACACAACAGCATCTTACTAAATGAATTTATTACTGACCATAGTATTTTTCCTATCAATTGCAACCCAGCTGTCTGATTTCTCAGGCCTTATAACTCTGAGGGGGGTTAGCTTATCTCTCTGGGACTGGGACAGTGATGTCACCAACCTCTTCAAATGCCTTTCTAGTCTAGAGACGTAAGTTATCAGTCCTGTAATGTTAGGTGCACCCTTGGTTGGCACTGCTCTGTTGTAGCGTGGCTTGCCTTGTTCATTTGCCTCAAACGCAAATATCCAAATAGCACTCCTACTGTGAAAGAGAGAGAGGGAGACAAGAGTGTAGTAGTGCCTAGCCTTGTATCGATAGTGCAGCAAATTAGTATTGAAACCATTTCAAATATTGAGAATCAATATTTCAACACTAGTGCTGAATCATGGGGAGAAGAGCAGGGACACCAGCCTGGGATGGATGGATGGATTGGCGGACAGATGGGTGGATGGATGAAGGTGGAGAGATCAGGTGGATGGATTGATGGATGGACTGTTGGACAGGTGGGTGATGGATGAGAGTAGATTAGATGTTTATTAAAGCGTAAAAGAAAATGATGGATAGACAAAGGAAAGATCAGTGGTTAATGAAGCGGAGAAAGTACAAGGCTTCACACACACACACTTTGTCCTCTCTTCATTCATCTATTCCTGTTCATATGAGTGTAATCAGTACAGTGACAGGCTCCAGCAGGGTTCCTTTACCATGCTGTAGTCCAGGGGTTCTCAAATTGTATACCACGACCCAATTTTATTTAGGATTTCTTTTGGGGACCCCACACTTAATGTATCGCGTAATTTCAACGTGGAATTAAGGCATATCAAAATAAATGCACATGTTGTTGCATATTTATTAGAAAATTGTATTACAGCACTATGTTATCAATACACATTTATAAAACGAGGCATATATTGGACAAAATATGTTGCCAGAACATTTAAAAAAAAAGATTACAAAATGTTTTACTTGTCAATGTCACCTACCCGCGTCGCAACCCGTAGTTTGAGAACCACTGCTGTAGTCAGATGCAGTGAGATGCCTTTTGTAAGGATTATTAACTTCAAACTCTCATAATACCAATATCAAACAATCACACAGTTCCTCCAGAATTCCCCGTAGGATCAAACAAACTCCACAGACAGTGAATGGTCTTCAAAAGGAACCAGGAGACTTACTTACTTCCTTACAGTATATTAATGGCTGTGTGATGGGCTGAAATATACTCTGCATCACAGTGTGTGTGTGTGTGTGTGTGTGTGTGTGTGTGTGTGTGTGTGTGTGTGTGTGTGTGTGTGTGTGTGTGTGTGTGTGTGTGTGTGTGTGTGTGTGTGTGTGTGTGTGTGTGTGTGTGTGTGTGTGTGTGTGTGTTTGTGTGTGTGCACGTGCGTGCGTGTTTGTGTATGTGTGTTAAGCCTTGTACTTTCTCTGCTTCATTAACCACTGATCTTTCCTTTGTCTATCCATCATTTTCTTTTACGCTTTAATAATAATCCTCTAATCTACTCAGAGTCAGAGACCACAGTTTTGGTTATACCTGTATCTCTTATCACCGCCAGCCTCATAGACAGGCCCTGTCTCTCTCTCTCTCTCTCTCTCTCTCTCTCTCTCTCTCTCTCTCTCTCTCTCTCTCTCGCTCTCTCTCTCTCTCACTCTCTCTCTATCTCTCTGTGTTCCTTTCACATGCTCTCACCCTCACCTTCTCCTCTCCTCTCCTCTCCTCACGTCTGTGTTCCCTCTCTGTTCCTCCTTATCTGCCTGCCTGGGTTTTTATCTCACTGTCAACCTGCCAACAACCTCCACACTCCTCTCTCTCTCCTTATCTCGCCTTTTCTTTTCTCACTCTCTCTCTCTCTCTCTCTCTCTCTCTCTCTCTCTCTCTCTCTCTCTCTCTCTCTCTCTCTCTCTCTCTCTCTCTCTCTGACACACACACTCACTATAGTTGAAACGTGGTGGTGATGTAGATTGATGGTCCATGTCTCTCCTGTTGGTTAAGTTGTATCTTCCCTCTGATGTTAACCGATTTTCTCTGGTAGTAAAGCTCTAATCTTCGTACGTTACCACTGCCCGTTTCGCTAGCCTGCCGCCTGCCGCAGCCGTCTTCCTGACCTACATACCTGTCATCTCTGGCATGTCTTTACTCCTGTATGGACTAGTTACCTTCTCCTGACCCTGGAAGAAGTAGCTCTTGGTGGTGACTGTTACAGTATGGTATGGGTGGTGTGTTAGCTAGCTGAAGACCGTGTGGAGCAGTGGTAACTGTTACAGTATGGTATGGGTGGTGTGTTAGCTAGCTGAAGACCATGTGGAGCAGTGGTAACTGTTACAGTATGGGTGGTGTGTTAGCTAGCTGAAGACAGTGTGGAGCAGTGGTAGTCTAACTGTTACAGTATGGGTGGTGTGTTAGCTAGCTGAAGACAGTGTGGAGCAGTGGTAGTCTAACTGTTACAGTATGGGTGGTGTGTTAGCTAGCTGAAGACCATGTGGAGCAGTGGTAGTCTAACTGTTACAGTATGGGTGGTGTGTTAGCTAGCTGAAGACCATGTGGAGCAGTGGTAGTCTAACTGTTACAGTATGGGTGGTGTGTTAGCTAGCTGAAGACCATGTGGAGCAGTGGTAACTGTTACAGTATGGGTGGTGTGTTAGCTAGCTGAAGACCGTGTGGAGCAGTGGTAGTCTAACTGTTACAGTATGGGGTGGTGTGTTAGCTAGCTGAAGACAGTGTGGAGCAGTGGTAGTCTAACTGTTACAGTATGGGTGGTGTGTTAGCTAGCTGAAGACCGTGTGGAGCAGTGGTAGTCTAACTGTTACAGTATGGGGTGGTGTGTTAGCTAGCTGAAGACCGTGTGGAGCAGTGGTAGTCTAACTGTTACAGTATGGGGTGGTGTGTTAGCTAGCTGAAGACCATGTGGAGCAGTGGTAGTCTAACTGTTACAGTATGGGGTGGTGTGTTAGCTAGCTGAAGACCATGTGGAGCAGTGGTAGTCTAACTGTTACAGTATGGGTGGTGTGTTAGCTAGCTGAAGACAGTGTGGAGCAGTGGTAGTCTAACTGTTACGGTATGGGTGGTGTGTTAGCTAGCTGAAGACCGTGTGGAGCAGTGGTAACTGTTACAGTATGGGTGGTGTGTTAGCTAGCTGAAGACCGTGTGGAGCAGTGGTAACTGTTACAGTATGGGTGGTGTGTTAGTTAGCTGAAGACTGTGTGGAGCAGTGGTAACTGTTACAGTATGGGTGGTGTGTTAGCTAGCTGAAGACCATGTGGAGCAGTGGTAACTGTTACAGTATGGGTGGTGTGTTAGCTAGCTGAAGACTGTGTGGAGCAGTGGTAACTGTTACAGTATGGGTGGTGTGTTAGCTAGCTGAAGACCGTGTGGAGCAGTGGTAACTGTTACAGTATGTGGTGGTGTGTTAGCTAGCTGAAGACCATGTGGAGCAGTGGTAGTCTAACTGTTACAGTATGGGTGGTGTGTTAGCTAGCTGAAGACCGTGTGGAGCAGTGGTAGTCTAACTGTTACAGTATGGGGTGGTGTGTTAGCTAGCTGAAGACCGTGTGGAGCAGTGGTAGTCTAACTGTTACAGTATGGGGTGGTGTGTTAGCTAGCTGAAGACAGTGTGGAGCAGTGGTAGTCTAACTGTTACAGTATGGGTGGTGTGTTAGCTAGCTGAAGACCGTGTGGAGCAGTGGTAGTCTAACTGTTACAGTATGGGGTGGTGTGTTAGCTAGCTGAAGACAGTGTGGAGCAGTGGTAGTCTAACTGTTACAGTATGGGTGGTGTGTTAGCTAGCTGAAGACCATGTGGAGCAGTGGTAGTCTAACTGTTACAGTATGGGGTGGTGTGTTAGCTAGCTGAAGACCGTGTGGAGCAGTGGTAGTCTAACTGTTACAGTATGGGTGGTGTGTTAGCTAGCTGAAGACCGTGTGGAGCAGTGGTAGTCTAACTGTTACAGTATGGGGTGGTGTGTTAGCTAGCTGAAGACCGTGTGGAGCAGTGGTAACTGTTACAGTATGGGTGGTGTGTTAGCTAGCTGAAGACAGTGTGGAGCAGTGGTAGTCTAACTGTTACAGTATGGGGTGGTGTGTTAGCTAGCTGAAGACCATGTGGAGCAGTGGTAGTCTAACTGTTACAGTATGGGTGGTGTGTTAGCTAGCTGAAGACAGTGTGGAGCAGTGGTAGTCTAACTGTTACAGTATGGGGTGGTGTGTTAGTTAGCTGAAGACTGTGTGGAGCAGTGGTAACTGTTACAGTATGGGTGGTGTGTTAGTTAGCTGAAGACTGTGTGGAGCAGTGGTAACTGTTACAGTATGGGTGGTGTGTTAGTTAGCTGAAGACTGTGTGGAGCAGTGGTAACTGTTACAGTATGGGTGGTGTGTTAGCTAGCTGAAGACCATGTGGAGCAGTGGTAACTGTTACAGTATGGGGTGGTGTGTTAGCTAGCTGAAGACCATGTGGAGCAGTGGTAGTCTAACTGTTACAGTATGGGGTGGTGTGTTAGCTAGCTGAAGACAGTGTGGAGCAGTGGTAGTCTAACTGTTACAGTATGGGGTGGTGCGTTAGCTAGCTGAAGACAGTGTGGAGCAGTGGTAGTCTAACTGTTACAGTATGGGTGGTGTGTTAGCTAGCTGAAGACCATGTGGAGCAGTGGTAGTCTAACTGTTACAGTATGGGTGGTGTGTTAGCTAGCTGAAGACCATGTGGAGCAGTGGTAGTCTAACTGTTACAGTATGGGTGGTGTGTTAGCTAGCTGAAGACCATGTGGAGCAGTGGTAACTGTTACAGTATGGGTGGTGTGTTAGCTAGCTGAAGACCGTGTGGAGCAGTGGTAGTCTAACTGTTACAGTATGGGGTGGTGTGTTAGCTAGCTGAAGACAGTGTGGAGCAGTGGTAGTCTAACTGTTACAGTATGGGTGGTGTGTTAGCTAGCTGAAGACCGTGTGGAGCAGTGGTAGTCTAACTGTTACAGTATGGGGTGGTGTGTTAGCTAGCTGAAGACCGTGTGGAGCAGTGGTAGTCTAACTGTTACAGTATGGGGTGGTGTGTTAGCTAGCTGAAGACCATGTGGAGCAGTGGTAGTCTAACTGTTACAGTATGGGGTGGTGTGTTAGCTAGCTGAAGACCATGTGGAGCAGTGGTAGTCTAACTGTTACAGTATGGGTGGTGTGTTAGCTAGCTGAAGACAGTGTGGAGCAGTGGTAGTCTAACTGTTACGGTATGGGTGGTGTGTTAGCTAGCTGAAGACCGTGTGGAGCAGTGGTAACTGTTACAGTATGGGTGGTGTGTTAGCTAGCTGAAGACCGTGTGGAGCAGTGGTAACTGTTACAGTATGGGTGGTGTGTTAGTTAGCTGAAGACTGTGTGGAGCAGTGGTAACTGTTACAGTATGGGTGGTGTGTTAGCTAGCTGAAGACCATGTGGAGCAGTGGTAACTGTTACAGTATGGGTGGTGTGTTAGCTAGCTGAAGACTGTGTGGAGCAGTGGTAACTGTTACAGTATGGGTGGTGTGTTAGCTAGCTGAAGACCGTGTGGAGCAGTGGTAACTGTTACAGTATGTGGTGGTGTGTTAGCTAGCTGAAGACCATGTGGAGCAGTGGTAGTCTAACTGTTACAGTATGGGTGGTGTGTTAGCTAGCTGAAGACCGTGTGGAGCAGTGGTAGTCTAACTGTTACAGTATGGGGTGGTGTGTTAGCTAGCTGAAGACCGTGTGGAGCAGTGGTAGTCTAACTGTTACAGTATGGGGTGGTGTGTTAGCTAGCTGAAGACAGTGTGGAGCAGTGGTAGTCTAACTGTTACAGTATGGGTGGTGTGTTAGCTAGCTGAAGACCGTGTGGAGCAGTGGTAGTCTAACTGTTACAGTATGGGGTGGTGTGTTAGCTAGCTGAAGACAGTGTGGAGCAGTGGTAGTCTAACTGTTACAGTATGGGTGGTGTGTTAGCTAGCTGAAGACCATGTGGAGCAGTGGTAGTCTAACTGTTACAGTATGGGGTGGTGTGTTAGCTAGCTGAAGACCGTGTGGAGCAGTGGTAGTCTAACTGTTACAGTATGGGTGGTGTGTTAGCTAGCTGAAGACCGTGTGGAGCAGTGGTAGTCTAACTGTTACAGTATGGGGTGGTGTGTTAGCTAGCTGAAGACCGTGTGGAGCAGTGGTAACTGTTACAGTATGGGTGGTGTGTTAGCTAGCTGAAGACAGTGTGGAGCAGTGGTAGTCTAACTGTTACAGTATGGGGTGGTGTGTTAGCTAGCTGAAGACCATGTGGAGCAGTGGTAGTCTAACTGTTACAGTATGGGTGGTGTGTTAGCTAGCTGAAGACAGTGTGGAGCAGTGGTAGTCTAACTGTTACAGTATGGGGTGGTGTGTTAGTTAGCTGAAGACTGTGTGGAGCAGTGGTAACTGTTACAGTATGGGTGGTGTGTTAGTTAGCTGAAGACTGTGTGGAGCAGTGGTAACTGTTACAGTATGGGTGGTGTGTTAGTTAGCTGAAGACTGTGTGGAGCAGTGGTAACTGTTACAGTATGGGTGGTGTGTTAGCTAGCTGAAGACCATGTGGAGCAGTGGTAACTGTTACAGTATGGGGTGGTGTGTTAGCTAGCTGAAGACCATGTGGAGCAGTGGTAGTCTAACTGTTACAGTATGGGGTGGTGTGTTAGCTAGCTGAAGACAGTGTGGAGCAGTGGTAGTCTAACTGTTACAGTATGGGGTGGTGTGTTAGCTAGCTGAAGACCATGTGGAGCAGTGGTAGTCTAACTGTTACAGTATGGGTGGTGTGTTAGCTAGCTGAAGACAGTGTGGAGCAGTGGTAGTCTAAGGCTGCTGGTTGCTGGCTTTTCAACTCTTCAGACTGTAGGTGAGAATCTGGGCTGGGGCCAAGTGAACGAGTGTCACTCTCCCCCTCAGTCAACAAGTAATGTCAGGGTGCCCTCGAGCAAGGCACTTAACGGAAATGCAACGCTGCAAATCAACATTGTCCAATTTAGCAGAGACTTGTGTGAACATGTAAGCGACAGCGGTGTCGATTGGAAAATGGAAACGTTGGACTCGTATTTCAGGTTTCCGAAGTCCGGATTTTCAGGATTCACTTTGCCAAAGCAAACTATATCATCAAAACCTGGGGCAATATTTTCGAAAACTGGCAACGGTTAGCAGGGCAAACCCAGAGTCAACACCTCCCAACTGTTGTCAGTTTAAAAAAAGATATCACCCTAGGATCGATAACGTGATTTTGATGCACCGTGTTCCTGAGAACATTGGGAACCCATGAGTATGAGCACACTAGCGCTGGTATTTTCCTCTGACACGTCCAGTTTTACTATGTGTTGTTCTGTGGCCACAGTGGCTCAGCTCACTAGGAGACTGTGGTTGTTCTGTGGCCACAGTGGCTCAGCTCTCTAGGAGACTGTGGTTGTTCTGTGGCCACAGTGGCTCAGCTCTCTAGGAGACTGTGGTTGTTCTGTGGCCACAGTGGCTCAGCTCTCTAGGAGACTGTGGTTGTTCTGTGGCCACAGTGGCTCAGCTCTCTAGGAGACTGTGGTTATTCTGTGGCCACAGTGGCTCAGCTCTCTAGGAGACTGTGGTTGTTCTGTGGCCACAGTGGCTCAGCTCTCTAGGAGACTGTGGTTGTTCTGTGGCCACAGTGGCACAGCTCTCTAGGAGACTGTGGTTGTTCTGTGGCCACAGTGGCTCAGCTCACTAGGAGACTGTGGTTGTTCTGTGGCCACAGTGGCTCAGCGCACTAGTAGACTGTGGTTTGCACTGGGCAGCTCTCAGATGCTAATTTGTGGAACTGTGTGGGTGTGAAGCGGTACGTTTGCCGGAGGAGATAAGTGGCTCATTCAACCTAAGTAAAGGTTAAACACAAACCACTTGCATCTCAAAAAGAAAGTCAGTGTAACAGCAATTAAAGGGTAACTTCAAACTTTTTGGAACCCTAGTCATATTTCCTTCTTATAAAGTATCAGTAGTCCTTTCTCAGCACAATCCATGCCATTCTTCATACTGTAGCCTATTATACCCACAGCTACCGCTGGTTAGCCACAGAACTAAATTATGCAAAGTCAGTGGGGCCACGCTCCAGTCTGCACAAAACCCGAAATGAACGCTGAAACGTTCTCCACAGTGCACCCCAAGTAGCTTACCGATCAGTCATCAGTAAGTAGGGAACGGGGCTGTTGTTCTGAAAATTCTGAACATACCGTTCCAAGAAAAACAGCCTTTTTTTTTTTTTTTTTTTACCTCAGACTGATCTTTTGTTCTTAAATTAGATTTGTTTGAATGGGTTTCACCAGGGTCATGGACCTCTCTCGTGGTGTGTAGTATCCTCTCTTGTAGTGTGTAGTATCCTCTCGTAGTGTGTAGTATCCTCTCTTGTAGTGTGTAGTATCCTCTCGTAGTGTGTAGTATCCTCTCTTGTAGTGTGTAGTATCCTCTCGTAGTGTGTAGTATCCTCTCTTGTAGTGTGTAGTATCCTCTCGTAGTGTGTAGTATCCTCTCGTAGTGTGTAGTATCCTCTCTTGTAGTGTGTAGTATCCTCTCTTGTAGTGAGTAGTATCCTCTCGTAGTGTGTAGTATCCTCTCGTAGTGTGTAGTATCCTCTCGTAGTGTGTAGTATCCTCTCGTAGTGTGTAGTATCCTCTCTTGTAGTGTGTAGTATCCTCTCGTAGTGTGTAGTATCCTCTCGTAGTGTGTAGTATCCTCTCGTAGTGTGTAGTATCCTCTCTTGTAGTGTGTAGTATTCTCTCGTAGTGTGTAGTATCCTCTCGTAGTGTGTAGTATCCTCTTGTAGTGTGTAGTATCCTCTCGTAGTGTGTAGTATCCTCTCTTGTAGTGTGTAGTATCCTCTTGTAGTGTGTAGTATCCTCTTGTAGTGTGTAGTATCCTCTCGTAGTGTGTAGTATCCTCTCGTAGTGTGTAGTATCCTCTTGTAGTGTGTAGTATCCTCTCGTAGTGTGTACTATCCTCTCGTAGTGTGTAGTATCCTCTCGTACTGTGTAGTATCCTCTCGTAGTGTGTAGTATCCTCTCTTGTAGTGTGTAGTATCCTCTTGTAGTGTGTAGTATCCTCTCGTAGTGTGTAGTATCCTCTTGTAGTGTGTAGTATCCTCTTGTAGTGTGTAGTATCCTCTCGTAGTGTGTAGTATCCTCTCGTAGTGTGTAGTATCCTCTCGTAGTGTGTAGTATCCTCTCGTAGTGTGTAGTATCCTCTTGTAGTGTGTAGTATCCTCTCGTAGTGTGTACTATCCTCTCGTAGTGTGTAGTATCCTCTCGTAGTGTGTAGTATCCTCTCGTAGTGTGTAGTATCCTCTCGTAGTGTGTAGTATCCTCTCGTAGTGTGTACTATCCTCTTGTAGTGTGTACTATCCTCTCGTAGTATGTACAGTAGTATCCTCTTGTAGTTTGCTCCAGTCTACCAAAAGTCTTCTGGAGTTTGACTGTCAAGGATTATTGCTGCCAGTAGCTGAAACCACGGATGGTAGGAGGTCAGGCCTGTTCAATCTTTTTGACAAACTGACAATCAATGAAATTCTTCTGAATCAACCTGTGCGACTCTCTCACCCATCTCTCTCTCACACACAGTCTCTCTCTCTCTCTCTCTCTCTCTCTCTCTCTCTCTCTCTCTCTCTCTCTCTCTCTCTCT
>NW_028168960.1:70000-81498 GCF_963971535.1 Notolepis coatsorum | reverse complement strand
CTAACCCAACGACACCAAGGGTGATAACCCTAACCCAACCACACCAAGGGTGATAACCCTAACCCAACGACACCAAGGGTGATAACCCTAACCCTAACCCAACGACACCAAGGGTAATGACCCTAACCCTAACCCAGCGACACCAAGGGTAATGACCCTAACCCTAACCCAACCACACCAAGGGTGATGACCCTAACCCAACCACACCAAGGGTGATAACCCTAACCCAACGACACCAAGGGTGATAACCCTAACCCTAACCCAACGACACCAAGGGTGATAACCCTAACCCTAACCCAACGACACCAAGGGTAATGACCCTAACCCAACGACACCAAGGGTGATAACCCTAACCCAACGACACCAAGGGTAATGACCCTAACCCAACGACACCAAGGGTGATAACCCTAACCCAACGACACCAAGGGTAATGACCCTAACCCTAACCCAACGACACCAAGGGTAATGACCCTAACCCTAACCCAACGACACCAAGGGTAATGACCCTAACCCTAACCCAACGACACCAAGGGTAATGACCCTAACCCTAACCCAACGACACCAAGGGTGATAACCCTAACCCAACGACACCAAGGGTGATAACCCTAACCCAACGACACCAAGGGTGATAACCCTAACCCAACGACACCAAGGGTGATAACCCTAACCCAACGACACCAAGGGTGATAACCCTAACCCAACGACACCAAGGGTAATGACCCTAACCCTAACCCAACGACACCAAGGGTGATAACCCTAACCCAACGACACCAAGGGTGATAACCCTAACCCTAACCCAGCGACACCAAGGGTGAGGACATGGAATGGAATCAGACCTGAGTGGGGTTGACAGTGGCTCAGGTGGTGGAGCGGCCATCTGGTAATCGGAGGGTTCCTGGTTCGATTCCGGCTCCTCCTAGCAACATGTGGAGGTGGTCTTGAGTGAGACACTTCCGATGAGCATGCCGCCACCTCGCATGGTCGCCTCCACCGTCTGGGTGAATAAGTTGTAAAGTGCTTTGGATAATATATATAATATTAATACATTATATTATAATATATAGTGCGCTATATAAATGCACCATTTACCATCCATTTACTGTGAAGTGATGTGTCAGAAGAAGAACAGGCTTAGTTTGACTGCACTAGTGGGCTGACTTCATAAGTAGGGTTAGGCACTAGTGGGCTCACTTCATAAGTAGGGTTAGGCACTAGTGGGCTCACTTCATAAGTAGGGTTAGGCACTAGTGGGCTGACTTCATAAGTAGGGTTAGGGTTAGGCACTAGTGGGCTGACTTCATAAGTAGGGTTAGGGTTAGGCACTAGTGGGCTCACTTCATCTGTCTACAAGGTGTCAAGTCATATTTATTCATAAAACACTTTTAAAGGGTGTCTGGGTAGCGCAGCTGACTAAGCGCCTGCCTACCACCGCAGAGACTCTGGGATCAAATCCAGCTGTCAGCGGTACCTCCGGCTTGGTCAGTCGTCCCTACTAACACAATTGTTAGCGGGTGGGAAGCCGGTGGGGTGTGTATCCTGGTAGTTGTAAACAGCGACTCCTACTGGTCGGTCGGGGCGCCTGCTCAGCGAGGAAGGGATCTGGGGGAGGTAGTGTGATCCTCCCACACGTTACGCTCCCCCAGTGAGAGTCCTCGCTGTCAGGTGAAAAGAAGCGGCCGGCTGACTCCACATGTATCGGAGGAGACATGTGATAGTCTTCAACCCTCCCTAGGCCGGCAAGTGGGGTGGAAATGCGTGCAACGACCAGGAAGGGAATTGGCATAACGACTTAATTGGGATGGGATAAAAATACGGAAAAAAGGGGGGAGAAAAAATAGATCAAAAAAATAAAACACTTTTAAAAGCAGCGGACATTGCCCTCGTCACCAACGCAAGAGACACCAGGTTCGAATCCGGCTGTCGCCGTTGCCTCCGGCTTGGCCGGCCGTCATACTAACTCAATTAGCGGGTGGGAAGTCGAAGGGTGGTAATCTGGACGTTGTAAACAGCGACTCCTACAGGTCGGTCGGGGCGCCTGCACAGCAGAGACAGGAAAATGGCGGGGGCAGTGTGAGCCTCCCACACGTTACACCTCGCCAATGAGAGTCCGCGCTGGCAGGTGAAAAGATCTGACTGGCTGCCTACACATGTATCGGAGGGGACACGTGATGCAAGGCTTCTATCCTCCCTACAACCGGCCAGTGGGGGGTACATGCGAGCAACGTTCAAGACAGGGGAGGGGAGAATTGGCACGGCTAAATTGGGATGGGAGAAAAATAGAAAAAGGAGGAGTGGATAAAAAGAAAAAACGTTTAAAAACAACCCACGTTGACCAAAGTGCTGTACAGACCAGGACAGGTAGTAAGATCAGAAGGAAAGGCTATAAAACAACAAAAAACAACACCTCATAGGCACAAATTAACCTCTTTAGCCAGAGCGGTCCGTAGGCGGACCGCAGATGACATCATGTCATAAATTAATACAGAGCGTATGAATCAAAGTAATGTTTTTTTTCAAATGTATCCAAGAGTAAACACCCTAACCATGTCACAACAGCAGTCATAGTGTATACTTTCAGCAATACGTTTGTTTACCAATAGTGTTGACAGAATCCGGCTATAGGGTGACAATAATGTGGTCAATAGGCATGGTTTGTATCTTTAGCCTTTAAGCGGCGTGGTTTATTCATTCACAGCACATGAGGTCTCCTCTCACTGAGAGGCTGGGGGGAAAGAGGTAGAGTAGGAGGAGACATCTCTATTTATACTCGCCACCTGGTGGTGTCTTGAGTGGCTCCGCCTAGAGCACCCTCTAGTGGAATGTTATATATGCAGTTAGACAGTTACTAACAATCCTACATAGAACCTCTGACTTCAACACTCCCACTTAGGGTTGTATAAGCATACTGGATAACTTATCCGAAAAACATTTTACAAAGGAAATAATATAATCCAAAACATCAATAGTGTATGGCAGTCAATATTTACACATTAAACATGACCTTTGCAAATCTCTTCAATTTCAATTTGGAACAGGTTTCCTCATAGTGTCTGCTACCCTGTCGTCCGTTTGGACAATAAATCGGTGTCATTCTTTCTTCTCTGATGACAGATCTGATGAGATGATATTTTCTATATCGACATGTTTACATCTATGTTGGCACACTGGGTTCCTAGCAATCACAATGGTTCCCTGGTTGCCCTCAAACAACAGTCTTCATATATACATAGTGTCCATCATTTTTAAATAATGTTGACAAAACGCCCCTCATCTTCAAAAACACAATATTTGGTATAGAGGATACATACCAATTACCTACTACATATTAAGCAATATATTCATAATCTTATCTCCATCACTTCGAGCAGTTGTTCTAGATAAACACATTTTGCATTGTCATAGCTAGAAACATATACTCGGCCTCACAGGCTGATAGTATCACTGTGGGCTTTAAGCTCTAAACCCTTGCTGCCCTTTCTGAAACACGGCTGTTCGTCTGCTGCACCTCTGGGATAACGAAAAACATGTTTTTGGCGTAGTTCAATGCTTCTCTGTGGGGTCAGCAAAATACTGTGACAATTTTACTCACTACAAAACATAGGTCAGGGCGAGTACAGGTTGTCTAACAAATGAGGCTACCCACAGCTTTTCTATACATCTCGTACTTCAGTCAAAACATCTCAGGATCTTTTCCACATAATTAAATCATTGAGAACATGGTAAGTCATCCACCTTTGTATTTAAACATGGGATCCATTTCTGTATTTAAACATGGTAAATCATCCACCTCTGTACTTAAACATGGAATTAAACATAGGATCCATTTCAGTATTTAAACATGGACTCTAATCAGGTATTTAAACCTGGATTCTACTCCTCCCGTATTTAAACCTGGAGTACCCTCCTTCAGCATTTAAGCAATTAGCTACGAACCATACTTTGTATTTGTCGTGGCCTTCAATACCCTCAAGGATTGAATGCACCCATTTCCCTCCCACTGTCTGTCTGCCCTCTGGTAACTTGGTTGAATACACCCATTTCCCTCCCACTGTCTGTCTGCCCTCTGGTAACTTGGCTGGAGCAAAGGTGTGGTTGTCCTCTAGGGACCTCATCTCCTCATCCCTTGCTCTCTCCCATTTACTTGGTTTGGGGGACAATGTGACCTCTTTAAAGGTCGCGGGTACCCCACTGACTACCCTGTAGCAGTAATCAATGGTGGTAAGTGTACTGTCACCCTCGTCACTCCCTTTTCGGGCATAATCTGTCAGATACTTTGGGGGTTTGTGTTCCCTTGAGGGATACCTCCCACTGCTTGGGGCACTTGACGTCACCCTAGGGTGCTCCTCGTCATCGCCCTCTGGGGGTGGCTGACTGTCTGCCTGCACGACCGTGCTAAGTACACTGGGCTGATGTGTCTCTGTTTCTACACACCTTACTCTGGAGTCCAGCTCTGGCTCCTCTGTCTGTGTCTCACTCTCACATGTTGTCTTTGTGACAAACTTGACTAGCATGTGTTTCTGCACTCTCCCTTTACCGGGATGATAAACTAGGAAAGCGGGGCTTCCCTTGTCGTGCCCTACAAAGAGTCCTTTTACACATCTGGACTCAGGCTTTCCCCTGTCCTGCAGGTACGCATAACACACTGATCCAAATCGGTGCATTCTGGCTAGATTACACTTATTTGCTGTCAGTGCTGTATACGGGGTGGTGCCCGAGTGCTTATTAAAGCACCTGTTTCTGGTGTAAGCAGCTTCTTGCACCGCATAATGCCATAGGCTCTTAGGTAAGTTACTGTCTACTAGCTTACACCTAGCCATTTCGAAAAGGGTGCGCCATTTCCTCTCTGCCACTCCGTTCTGGTGTGGGGGATATGGACGTGACGTCTCGTGTCTTATCTTGTACCTTCTCAACAGTGATTGGAACTCTCTGTTTGTGAACTCTGTTTCGTTGTCGGACCTCAAGCATCCTACGTTACCATAAGGGGCTACGTCTGCCAGGAATTTCTCTGTGGCCTGGAGTGTGTCACTCTTTGCTTTGAGAAAGTAAACAAACACTGCTCCAGTGCACACATCTGTAAAAGACTGTACATATCTAAAGCCTCCTGTGGACTCGTTGCTTACTGGACCGGCTAGATCCGTGTTAACTAATGCAAGTGGTACCTTTACTTTTTCTGTGGGATTTCTGTTTCTCGGTTGAGTAAACTTCCCCGTTTTGCACACTACACAATTTTTGTCAGGTCTACACTTTTCACCTTCAATGTGCATGCCTTCTGTCACTGCTTGCAGTTTCAGTAAATCCTCGTAATTACAATGACCCATAATCTCGTGCCATGTCTGAATATCGTGACTGGCCGTCACGCTACACATTGTGAGAACTGGGGTCTGGAGCACAGCCCAATTGCTGAATACACGAGAAGAGATAGGAGCGGTTTCAAGGGTGTTTAATGTTAATTGAGCAACACAGGAATTGGGGGGAAATAGAACGGGGTTAGGTTCTGTCCCGTGGCTGCCGCGGCGGCAGTGAGCGAGCAAGCGGTCCTGGTGCTTGTCGTGGGAGCTGCTGGGTGGCAGCGGGAGAATAGGTGTTCCTCTTCGGGAACAGGTGACGTCCAGGCAGGGACGGCGGTCCTTTGGGGCACAGGAGAGAGACGGGTTAGAGCAAGCAAATACACGGAGGGTATCTAGCAGCTAGAGCTGCCGCGATTACCGCATTACCGCGGTATCGCTGTTACATCACAGCCACCGCAGAGTAGGCTGAATACCGCGTCACCGCTGTTTTTTATAATAATAATAATAAATTATCCTCCTCTCGTTGGGCTTGCGGCTCTGCAGATATACCCTACTCCTCTCTCGAGGTTCCAAGCGACCCTATTGGGTACCAGAAAAGTCACGTGAAACATTGCAGACCACTGATTGGTCAGAAGAGAGTCGCGTCACACGTTGTAGCGTCATGCAGTGTGTTACCACCAATCGGCAAGCGAGTATTAGGTTTTTACTTCCTGAATGTCAGATCATCACAACACGGCTAATAACGTTAGCTTTAACTCTCCGCCGGAGTGGACTACGATCGCTCCTAAGGAGTACTAAACGAGACATAATGATTTTACTGTCTGCAACGAATGTTATAATAAAAGCCCTTCGTTCTATACACTTGTCTGATTGAAAACTTTATTAACAGACCGCAGAATGGGACAACTCGGCACGCTCTGAGCAAAGAAAGGAACTGAGATATGAATAGAGTATTGCTTGCCTTGCTATTGTCCGGTAAATACGCTGATGTTATTGAACGTATAACTATATAATGTTAATGCCACAAAACGAATGCCTTTATTATAAAGTAGTAACTTTATAGTAATAATAATAAGAAAGGGTCGGGGGGGTTAGGGGTAACCACCCCTGCCCGCGACACCGAGTGAACGGCGCACGACCAGAGGGTAAACTTCGAATCCGTGTTTCACTTTCAATAACTAATGCGTGCTTGCCGAATCCCAAACAATATTCATGCTGCAAAGTCATCCTCTAAAAATAGACATTTAGACTAGAGGCAGGCTATATGCTATAAAGAGTAGACTACTACTAAAAAAAAAAATGCATTCAAACTTTTTTTTTTAATTTTTTGTGTGCATGCGGTAATAACCGCGGCGGTAGGAAATATTTTGCAAATTTGTGCGGTAAGGAAATAATCAATACCGCGGCAGCTCTACTAGCAGCAGAGCTTTCGGCAGAGACGTCGTACCTGGGCAGTGGTAATTAATACCACGACAGCTTCTGGTCAGCGTCGAGGTGTAGAAATAGTCCCCTTATCAGGGAAGGATTGAGTGCAGCTGGGGAGAGTGGGGTGCTTGACCGTGTGTGAATTAGGGGGATGGAATACAGCTGGGCGTATGAGGGTGAAGGAAGAAAGAGAGGATGAGGAGGAGTGCGCAGTGGATAGAGAGGGGGATGAAGAGGAGCGTGTGGAGGACGTGAGGGGAAAAGGAGGGGGAGTGAAGTAGGCCTGTGCTGTGATTATGACAGGACCCCCCCCTCGACGGGCGCCTCCCGGCGGCCCAGGCTTGTCAGGGTGAGCCAGATGAAAGTCCTGGACGAGAGTTGGGTCCAGGATCATCGAGCGGGAGATCCAGCTCCGCTCCTCCGGGCCATAGCCCTCCCAGTCGACCAGGTACTGGAAGCCGCGGCCGCATCGCCGCACGCCCAGCAACTCCCGGACCACGTAGGCCGGGTGGTCATCTATCACCAGCGGAGGAGGGGGCTCTGGAGCAGGGGGAGACAGGGGACTGGAAACCACCGGTTTGAGCTGGGAGACATGGAAGGAAGGGTGAATGCGCATATGGGGGGGGAGCTGGAGCTTGACAACAGAGGGATTAATGAGGGACAGGATCTTGTAGGGCACCACGAAGCGGGGGGTTAGCTTTCGTGAGACGGATTTGAGTGGCAGGTCTTGAGACGAGAGCCATACCATCTGACCTGGTACATAGGCGGGAGCCGGGGTCCGGTGGCGGTCGGCGAAGCGCCGGTTCTGGTCCGCAGTCCGGAGCAGCGTAGCCCTCGTCTCCTCCCAGATCGTCTTGCAGCGACGGAGATGGTCTTGCACCGACGGCACGGCGATCTCCTCTTCCTGGGCAGGGAACAGCGGGGGTTGGTAGCCCAAAGACGACTCAAAGGGGGACTGACCTGTGGCCGCCGAAGAGAGGGAATTGTGGGCGTATTCCACCCATGGCAGGAAGGCGCTCCAGCCGGAGGGGTCCCGGGCTGTCACGCAGCGGAGTGCGGATCCCAGGTCCTGGTTGGCCCGCTCCGACTGGCCGTTGGTCTGAGGGTGGAACCCGGAGGAGAGGCTGACCGTGGCCCCCAGAGCCCGACAGAAAGCCCTGGGATATGAACTGAGGGCCCCTGTCGGAGACGATGTCAGCCGGGATCCCATGGAGCCGGAAGACGTGGAGTACCATCAGGTCAGCAGTCTCTGCAGCAGAGGGGAGTTTGGGGAGAGCAACGATGTGCACAGCCTTTGAGAAACGGTCAACAATGTCGTTGATGACATGGGACGACGCACCTGTGTCTACGATCAGTCCCCTCCTCTGGGCCCGCTGCAGCTGTGCCGGCCTGGCGATGCACGCTGTCCGCGCCCCGAAAGCGAAGTCTTCTTGTCCCGTTATTCTCCGGGCATCGTCTCGATCCGTCTCACGTCGACCGTCGCTGCCATCGTGTCCGCTGCCGCCATCTTGTCCACAGCCGCCATCTTGTCCGTAGCCGCCATCTTGTCCGTGGCCGCCGTCTCGTCCATGGCCGCCGTCTCGTCCATGGCCGTCATCTTGTCCATGCGCGTATCGCGCGCTCTGGTCGTGTTTCTTCATGCACGCTCTGTCTGTGTGCCCCGTGGATTTGCAGAAGCTACACCAGACGGTCTTTGTGCAGTCGCCTCTCCGATGGCCTTTCTCTCCGCATCGCCAATACACCAGTTCCGCCGTGTTCCTGGTCCTCTCCCTTGGCGTCGCTCGGGCCTTTAGCACCCTCTCTCCCGCCTCTGCGGCGGCTGGGTGGGAATCTTCTGAGGCCTCGAAGTTTCTTAACTTGGCCTTGAACTGTCCCAGCATCATGTCCGCTGAACCGTGTGTTACCAGGAGTGTGAACGGTTTGTACAGCTCCGGTAGTCCTCTCATCATCATCGCTTGGTGCTTCTCCTGCAATGGCGTCGTGTTCTGCTCCGCTCTGTTGGCGTATTCGGTCACAGTCTCGGTGTGCCCCTTCTTCAGGGCGGTTAGTGCTATGTAGAGGGCCACGACTCGGGGTCTTCCTCGCCCGATGTAATGCTCTCTCAACACCTCCAGGCTTTCTCGGCCTTTGTCTTTAGTGTCGCAGAATATTAGCCCCAAGCTGGTGTCGTCGAGCAGTGGCGCTAACTCACAGTAAGTACGCGTCTGCGTTACGCTGGTCGTCCAGGGCTTGCTCTTCCGCCGTCAGGTCTCCCGTGGGGGTTGTCAAGATCGTCTCCTTCAGTCCCGCACCGTGCATGCAGCATAGCATGCGCTCTTCCCAGAGCTCGTATTCCTCTGCTTTTCCATTGAATGAGGGCCATTTGCTCCTTCCCTTGGTCGCCATCCTCTTGGTTGATGGTAGGCGTAGCTTTAGCTCTTGTTGGCCTAGCATCTAGCCACGCGGTGCTCCCGGCGCTAACCTAGCCTATACTTTTGCTAAGCTTGCTACCCTTATTATTTTGCCCCGGCGTGATCTGGGCCCATAACCTGTTGACAGAATCCGGCTATAGGGCGACAATAATGTGGTCAAGAGGCATGGTTTCTATCTTTAGCCTTTAAACGGCGTGGTTTATTCATTCACATGGTATGAGCAGCAGCACATGAGGTCTCCTCTCACTGAGAGGCTGGGGGGAAAGAGGTAGAGTAGGAGGAGACATCTCTATTTATACTCACCACCTGGTGGTGTCTTGAGTGGCTCCGCCTAGAGCGCCCTCTAGTGGAAACAGTTATATATGCAGTTAGACAGTTACTAACAATCCTACATAGAACCTCTAACTTCAACAAATAGGTTAAAGTGTTATTAGTGAGATTTTAGTTTATGGAATGTGTTTATCATTTTGCGAATATCCGCCATTTTGAATTAGCGGCCCGTCGCCGGTTGTAGTCATATGATAAGAGGGCATCCAGAGCTCTCAATGAGTGTTGACATTTTGAAAAACTACATTTCCTAGCGATTTCCAGCTTCCTGCAAGCAAATGGCTTCCTGATTATTATTTTTTATTTCTCTTATTACTCTGGATTATATACCACAAAACTGAACGTTATTGGCATAGATTAGAGCGCAGCTAGTTTGTCTACCTTCTGTGAACATTTAGCAACCATTCGTGTTGAAATCCGATTCAAAATGGTGGACCCGTTGCAAGAATGAAAAAGCTGACAGTAGACAGTATTTACAGTAGATTTCATTCACGGTTCTTCAGTGCACACCTGGAGATACTAAATCCAAATTGAACTCTGTAATTGGAACGAGTAGATTTGGCCCGATCCATAGATGTGCAACATGGCTATAATAAGGTAATTTATATGCCTGCTATTCTATATTCTATATTTCAAATTGTTCTGAGCCCCCTCCTCTACTCGCTGTACACACATGACTGTGTGGCACAGCAGAACAACAACACAATTATCAGGTTTGCTGACGACACTGTCTGATCCCTCTTCTTCTTCTCTGGTGCCAGGTGTGGCCATCAGCAGCTACGCCAAATACTGCTACCGGAAACTGACGAAGGCTGCTCTGACCGGGGCCAAGAAGGTATGACATCACTTCCTGTTTTATTACTTACTCCTATAGCTTCAACCATATTCTCGTCTCGAGGATTCTGGTCTTCTCTCTCTCTCTCTCTCTCTCTCTCTCTCTCTCTCTCTCTCTCTCTCGCTCTCGCTCTCGCTCTGTTTCAAGTTTCAAGTTTCTTTAATAGTTGTCATACAGAAGTACAGAATACTTTTATACAAAATGCTTCTTACTGTTACGCTCCAGAGACTGTGCTAGACAAGATAAGTATGAAATAAAATAGTATAGCATGTAAAATAGAAGTAAAAATAGAAGTCACAGTGTTCAGTATAGACATATGAACAATGTTCGATGCAGAATAGAAGTAACTGAGTTACCATACAATATACAATATACTATGCAATGTACTAATATACAATACTATATAGTGCAAAGCAGAAATGGGATGAGGTACAATTTAGGTACAATTTACAGTAAGGTGTACAAGTTGTAGTGCAAATCCTTTACCAATAAATATAAAGTGTGTTTAGGTGATCTAAAGTGTGGAGAGTGGGTGCTGCAGTGTGTTGTTTGTTTAAAGTGAGTGTGTGCGTGTGGATGTGCGTGCTGTGTGCATATGATGGTTGTTGCATAGTGTTTATTGTTCGTTGAGCAGCCTGATGGCCTGGGGATAGAAGCTTCTTCTGAGTCTTTGTGTGTCCGGTATCGCTTGCCTGACCGCAGCAGTTCAAAGAGGCAGTTGTTTGGGTGGCTGGAGTCCTTGATGGTTCTCTTAGCCTTACCCCTGCACCGCTTGTTGTAAATGTTCTGGAGGGTGGGAAGCCCCCCTCCAATTGTGCGTTCGGCTGAACGTGTCACTCTCTGTAGTCTGCTTCGGTCTTGTGCAGTGCTATTCCCAAACCAGGAGGTGATGTTGCCAGTCAGGATGCTCTCTATTGTACATGAGTAGAAGTTCTTAAGGATCTTCTGACTGACTTGGAACTTCCTTAGGCGCCTGAGGAAGTAGAGGCGTTGTCGTGCCTTCTTCACAACACTGTCAATGTGTGTGGTCCATGTCAAGTCGTCGGATATGTGGGCTCCGAGGTACTTAAAACTGTTCACTCTCTGGGCGGCTACGTGGCGTAGTGGGCAAGGCGCTCGCCACAAATGCGGAGACGCTGGGCTCGCCTGTTCGAGCCCAGCGCTCCACATTGCTTTCAGTTTAGCTGGTCGTTCATACTAATACACATTGGC
>NW_028168960.1:37500-65000 GCF_963971535.1 Notolepis coatsorum | reverse complement strand
TACTTGCTATTCATTGGAGGCGATGAAAATGTTTTTACGGACAACAAAAAACAGGAAGGGGTAGAGATAGCACAATTCTTTCCAGATAAGGAGTTTTTTATTATGTCAGCTAGGAAAATATGAGGTTTCAAGGAGATGGACGTTTTGCTGAAACAGATATATACAGGATGAAATTTTTTTTACAGAAGGTACAGCGGGACCTCAGAAAGGTAGAGGACGGAGTGGACTCAGTATAGTTTTGTTGTTTTTGTTTTTTTTTGTTTACTCTTTATTTCTAATGAGAAGTGTTTTTAGAGTGGAATTTTTTTTGTTGTTGTATGGGGCAAGGGACATGAAGAGAGTTTCCCAGTTTTAGGTATGTCTATTTATCGTGTCAGTGAGGCGCTGTCGGGCATCGCCCAGGAAGCAGAATATGATTTTTTACAAATTGACTGGACTGGTGTGCTGTCACTTAGGTCTGAACATTACAAGGTGTCCCACTACCGGGGCCAGGAGGCTGAAACTTTTTTGATCATCGAGTATACTCATATACATTTGTGGAACACTGGGCTTATGGAGGATTTTCGTTTTCTGGAGGGCGGGTCGGGACACAAGGTTGAGGTCCAGTTTCTGTGGGATGAAACCATGTCCAGCAGAGACAGGAGCGGAGCGTATCGGTTCATGCCCGATGGGAAGGCCACGCCATACTCCTTCAGCAAACCTCTCATCAGAGTCACCAGGGGGGGATGTTTTCTCTGACATCATTTTATGTTACCAGCACCTTTACCATGTTCAAGGGTTGGAAAGTATGACTGTGGGGCTCAACACGTTCTACACCGACCTCAACGGTTTCCAGATCCAGCCTCGGAGGATGATGGCCAAGCTGCCTTTGCTGGCTAGTTTCTACCCTATGTTCGGAATGGGTTACATCCGGGACTTGAGCTCTCGAATCATTCTGCTCGATGGGAAGTCACTGGGGGCTGCCAGTCTCTGCACGGGGGAGCTGGAGGTGATATTGGAGCGGCGTCTGAACCAGGAAGACAAAGGAGGCCTCGGACAGGGTGGCACGGGTAACAAACTGTCTAATAAGGATGTCAGTCCAGAGAGCATCTCAGTCCCCCTGCTCTCCTTTCAGCCCCTGACATCATCGATGCCCTGTGGTATACAACTGGTGAACTTTAGGAGCATACACGATAAGGCTGAAGGAGGAGGGTCATCTGCTGAGGCGGCCCTGTTTCTCCACAGGAAAAGATTTGACTGTAGCCTGCCACACACACACAAAGGCCTGATGTGTTGTACCACACAGGGAAAGGTGAAGCTGGAGACGCTCTTCTCAGAACTACAGTTTAAGGCCTGATGTGTTGTACCACACAGGGAAAGGTGAAGCTAGAGACGCTCTTCTCAGAACTACAGTTTCTACAGTGCCTCTCCGGTGTCTCTCTCTCTGATGCACCCAGAACCTTAGATCACTTAGAGTTTTTTTTTCCATGGGGAAATTCAAATGACAATTTAGTTCAGTTTCAGCATCGTTGTCCCTAATTGATTTTTTTTTTTTTTTTGTAAAGTATTTATTTTGAATGGTTTGTTGCATCATTTGTAGTTTTAGTAAAAAAAAATTGTTTTATAAAATCAAAAAATCTCTCTCTCTCTCTCTCTCTCTCTGTCTCTGTCTCCCTATCTCTATCTGTCTCCATCTCTCTCTGTCTCCCTATCTCTTTCTGTCTTCCTCTCTCTCTGTCTCCCTATCTCTCTCTGTCTCCATATCTCTCTCTGTCTCCCTATCTCTCTCTCTGTCTGTCTTCCTCCCTCTCTCTGTCGTCCCTCTCTCTCTCTCTCTCTCTCTCTCTCTCTCTCTCTCTCTATCTCTCTCTCTCTCTTTCTCCTCTCTCTCTCTCTCTCTCTCTCTCTCTCTCTCTCTCTCTCTCTCTCTCTCTCTCTCTCTCTCTCTCTCTCTCTCTCTCTCTCTCTGTCTCTGTCTCTCTCTCTCTGTCTCCCTATCTCTCTCTGTCTCTCTCTCTCTCTCTCTCTCTCTGTCTTCCTCTATCTCTGTCTCTATCTCTCTCTGTCTCCCTATATCTCTCTCTGTCTCCATATCTCTATCTGTCTCCCTATCTCTCTCTATCTGTCTCCCTATCTCTCTCTCTCTGTCTTCCTCCCTCTCTCTGTCTCTCTGTCTTCCTCTCTCTCTCCCTCTCTCTCTCTCTCTCTCTCTCTTCTCTCTCTCTCTCTCTCTCTCTCTCTCTCTCTCTCTCCATCTCTCTATCTCTCCCTCTCTCTCTCTCTCTCTCTCTCTCTCAGGGTGCTGGGAGTGAGATTGACGTGAGCGGAGGTGTTTGTGGAGGTTTCTTCTATTCTTCTATTTTTCCCTTTTTTTGGTTCTTATTTTTCTTATTTATGTGCACAGTGAGGTGTGGTTTTCTGGGTTTTTTTTCCTATCAGGGTAACTGGTGCAAGTGTACAGTGTTGGAGGCGAGTGTATTGTTTGGTGAGTGGAGGCGGCGCGCTGCAGGCCGGTGACATGGCTTCGCAGTCAGCAGGACTGAGTCGGTGTCGCTCAGACACGGGGTGAGGTGTGTCCCCGAGGGGACTGCTACGGTGGAAGAGGTTTTGAAAGCTGTCGGCGAGCAGGTAGGATGCGAAAATCTCGCTTATGCATCGCGGATGAATAAGGCTGTGGTGGTTTTTTGAAAAAGGAAAGTTTGGTAAGCAAAGTAATTGCGAGTGGCATTTTTGTGAGGGATGTGCTTGTGGCCGTATCGCCGCTGTCGGCTCCCGCTACACGGGTAGTCGTGTCGAATGTACCTCCGTTTATCAAAGACGAGGCTCTGTCGAGGGAGCTGATTCGCTTCGGGAGGTTTGCGAGTGGATTCAGACCTATTGCTCTTGGGTGTAAGGAACCTGGGCTGAAGCATGTACTCTCGTTGCGTAGGCAAGTGTTTATGTATTTGAAAAGCGCAGACCAAACGTTAAATGCTAGTTTCACTGTGAAGTTTGGGGAGAGCTTGTATGCTGTGTATGCGAGTACTGACAGCTTGCGCTGTTTTGAGTGCGGGGATATTGGACATAAGCGATTCGCTTGTCCGCATCCAAAGTGCGCAGCGGGAGGGGCATCGCGTCAGCCAAATGAAAAAATAGTAGAGGTTAATGTGGTAAACACTGCAGAGCAACAGGCAGATACAGGGGGAGTGGAGGATATTACTGGTGAGACAGAGGGGCTGGTGGTGGAGGGAGAAGCTGCAGGAGGAGTAGAGAGTGATACTGAGACAGGGGGGCTGGTGCTGGAGGGAGAAGCTGCAGGAGGAGGAGAGGGTGATAATGGGACAGAGGAGCTGGTGGTGAGGGAGAAGCTGCAGGAGGAGTAGAGAGTGATACTGAGACAGGGGGGGCTGGTGCTGGAGGGAGAAGCTGCAGGGGGGAAGCATGCTCCCGAAACAGGTGCACAGCCAGGGCCGGTGCTAGGTTCATCAGATGGAGGGGGGGGCCCCTTTCCCCGTGGATGTAGGGGGGAATGAAGCTGACGCAGAGGCCAGTGGTGTTGTGGAGAGAGGGGGGGACAAAGTGGGGGAGGGGGGGGGGTCGGAATGGGAAGGAGATTGAAGTTGAGGGGAGCACACTGGTGGGTGAGGAGGGGATGGATTTAGGGGGGGGTGCTAAGGAGAGGGAGAGTGGGTCTGAGGAAGAGGCATTGGTATCTGGTGATGGGGGTGAGGATTTGGAAAAGGAGGGAATGTATACTGCAAGGGAGCTCACCCGGTTTCTTAGGGAAACCAAAAACAGGAAAAATGTTCCATTGGGACGTTTTTTCCCAGATCAAGAAAGGTTTTTAAGGTCTGTGATGCATGCTAACAAGGTCACAGGTGGGGGTTTAATGATGACACCCAGGAGGAAGTTCCGACTGAATAAGTGGGCTACTAATGTCAGGAAAAGATTGTCATCAAATACAGGTGTATAATGTATGGACTGTATGGTGCACATCTGCTGGTGGGTTTCTTTTTCTGGTTCTTGTTCTCTGTTTTCTCCCTCTTTTTTCACATGGAGGTCCTTCGGATTGATGGTGCTGGGGATGGTGTGAAAGGGGGGCTGTTTTCTGATTATGCAAAACAGAAACATTTAAATGTTATTTTTGTACAAGAGACCCATAGTGATGTGGGTAATGAGGTTGACTGGGGACTCAGTTGGAGGGGGGGATTGGTGATGAGTCATGGCACTAATAATAGTGCAGGGGTGGCTGTCCTGTTCTCTCCTGGACTTTGGGTCAATATTACATCGCAAAAGGAGGTGAAGGTGTGGTGGGACAGAGTGATCCAGAGGCCGGTCACCCAGGGCGACAAGACTGGCCTGCAGAACCTCCAGACCCTGGTGAAGTGCATCACCCTCCGGCGCACCAAGAGCAGCGAGGTGAACAAGCTGCGGGGGCGTCTGGTGGAGCGCCTGGGGCGGGCCTGTCCAGCGGTTCAGACGAGGAGTGTTCTGTCTGCCTGGAGTCGGTCCGCCTGCCTGTCATCGCACACTGTGCTCATGTCTACTGCCGCTCTTGCATCACTCTGGTCGTCAGCACGGAGCAGGAACATGCGCGCTGTCCTCGCTGTCGAGGTGAGATCAGGGCCAGTCGGCTGGTGGAGTTCCCACAGGAGATGGAAGAGGAGGAGGTTAAAGCTCTGATGGACAACCAGGGGGCGAAACTAGAGAGCGCCACCCGCCATTTGCGCTCAGTTTATACGTTTGGCGCCTCCCACTATGAGGTCTGCCCGCCGTGTGGCGGCCAATCAAATGGTCATGTGAAAACCGAAAATCATGATCCAATTCTGAGCGGAGTTCTCACTCGCTGTCTGAGCACAGACACGCAGTGCATTGCTGCTCCTAAACCTCCCCTACCTGTTTCTGTATGCTGCATGTAAACACACAGTCACCGTGACTGACGTTAGTCTAGTCAGAGAGACCTCCGTGAGCTGATGTTAGCTACTGTTACAAAATGACCCAGTCAACTATTCACTTTTAGTTTAATACATGAGGCATTGTGTAACGTTATCCAGCTGGCTAGCTACTGATAGCTCACGACATCAACAACTGTTGCAGAAAGTGTCCAGTTACATCCCATGAGGGCTGCAGCGCTGCTGACTAGGGTCCAGGTGCAGCGCAGGAGAATCCTTTCATGCTGAATGTAAGAGTTTAGGGTACAGCTGTAGCGCCGGAGAATCCTTGCTGGAGCTGGAGGCCACTCGAGTATACACACAGACAGTGGAGCTGTTTGCAGACAGCGAGGTGGCGATGTCTCGCAGATAATACAACTACAAGTATGATTATATAATATATATATATTTTATTAAAAAAAAATTATATAAAATAATAATAATTTTTTTTTTATCAAAAAAAAGTTGGCAGGTAAGAAATCTGCTTGGCGGGTAGATTCTTCCCATCTACCCGCCACTGGCCGGTGAGTCAAAAAGTTAATTTCGCTCCCTGTGGACAACCTGCTCAGGGTGCGCGATGAGGACGGCAGCATCAAGAGTCTGGTGGTCTCTCAGTTCACACGTTTCCTCACCATACTAGAGACCCCATTCAGGGACCATGGTTTCAGTTTTGTGCGTCTGGACGGCAGATTGACTCAGAAGAGGCGGGCCCAGGTCATCAGGGAGTTCCAGAGCCCCAGCCGCGGCGGCCTCGTCATCATGCTCCTGTCACTCAAGGCTGGAGGGGTTGGGTTTAACCTGACCGCTGCCTCCCACGTCTACCTCATGGACCCGGCGTGGACCCTGCATCGGAGCAGCAGGGTGTGGACCGCTGCCACCGTTTTGGGCAGACCAAGAACGTGGTCGTCACCAAGTTCATCGTGAGGGACTCTGTGGAGGAGAGCATGGTGGAGATCCAGAGGGAGAGGCAGGGACCGGGTGGAGAGTGCTTGGGGACTGGGGAATGCAATGGGTACTGTGGGGGGGGAGGGGCTGAACATATGCATTTGAATGTCAAGTGGTTTTTATGTGCTGGAGGAGGTTTTTGGGGTTTGTTGGGGTGGTTGTGGGTGTGTGTGTGGGTGTGTGCGTGCGTGCGGTGTGTGTGTGGGTTAGGGGTGGACGGTATAAACGGTATACGGTATAAACGGTATGAATTTGCTCTACGGTATGGATTTTGACTATACCGTGTAACCGGTAGTGCAGCTCTAAAATAGCAATGACGTCATGTAACCACAGCGCGACTATTTCAATCGCATTTGCCCCTAAAAATAGATCGAATTAGTCATAGATAATAGATATGTGCAAACTGGAAAAAGTTATTTAGGAGGCTTCGCGCAGTGGGCGCAGTGGGCGTGTCAACACGCAATTGTCATTTCATAATAAACACATATCACCGCGGCGCACAGCAAGTTTCAATTTCAGTTCCTGGCATTTTTAACCAGTGGAGAAAGGTAAGAGATCTTACCTATCGTTTTTCTTATATGAATTATTCTACGTTAATAAAACATACCTGGTGATCAACTACAGTTTGCTGTAAACATTATGATATGTGTGTAGTGTTATGATAACGACGGGAGGACGGCTGCAGCAGTGGATTTGCGAAATAGCATGCAGCTGCAGAGCCGCAGAGCCAGTGGCTCTTTCAGGTCTGGTCACAGGTCCGCTCAACAGCGCCCCCCCACCAAACGGCTGAACGACCTGAAAGAGCCACTGGCTCTGCGGCTCTGCAGCTACATATGCTTCTAGCAAAATCCAGCCCCGCTGTTTGCAATGGGAGCAGCACGGAGTCTCGACTCGGGACTTATTTTATTTGGAATATAATGACTTTATACGCAAAAGTAGCCTAGTTTTAAGTTAAAATATTATAAATCTACAAGCCTTGAGGATGTCATTCTTTATATAGCCTGCCTATCAGGCAAAAAAAATTATTCTAACGGAAACACTGATACCGTGATATATACCGTTACCGTCTATGCTTCAAATTATACCGTGATATAAATTTTAGACCATACCGTCCACCCCTAGTGTGGGTGTGTGTGCGGGTGAGTGTGCGGGTGTGTGTGTTGTTTTTATGAAGATGCCATGAGAGTTTTGTGTCTCTATTGTTTTTAGTTGACATGTTTTAATAAAAGAACATCAAAAGTCTCTCTCTCTCTCTCTCTCTCTCTCTCTCTCTCTCTCTCTCTCTCTCTCTCTCTCTCTCTCTCTCTCTCTCTCTATCCCTCTCTCTCTCTCCCTCCCCCCCAGGGTGTACAGAAGCCCTGTCTGGAGGAGATAAAGCATGCTAGGAATGCTATCTTCAGCCCCTCCATGTTTGGCTCTTCCCTGGAGGAGGTGATGTCGCTGCAGAAGGAGCGCTACCCAGAGCGCCAGCTCCCCTGGGTCCAGACCCGCCTCTCAGAGGAGGTGCTGGGCCTCAACGGAGACCAGACAGAGGGCATCTTCAGGTGAGGACCGCCCCAGAGGAACATCAACTATATTCAAATAGTTTACGGGTTGAAGTTGTGTACTTCTTAGGGAATTTAAAGGGGACATGTACTGCTATTCCTAGCACTATTTGGGCAACTTTACACAATTCCTGTTAGTCTATTGAAGACATCTGTAAGTTTTTTTTTCAAAAAAATTCATTGTTTTATATATATATATATATATTATTTTTTATTGATCTTTTTCCCCCTCCATTTTCCTCCGATTTTCTCCCATCCCAATGTTAGTCGTTATGCCAATTCCCAATCCCCTTCCTGGTCGCTGCGCACTTACCCCCCACAGTCAGATCATCTGGGAGAGTGGAGGCTATCACGTGCTTCCTCCGACACACGTCCAGCCAATCAACCGCTTCTTTTCACCTGGCAGCGCGGACTCTCACTGAGAGGGTGTAACGTGTGGAAGGATCACACTACCCCCCTTAGATCCTATCCGCGCTTAGCAGGTGCCCCGACCGAACTGTAGGAGTCGCTGTTTACAACGACCCGGACCCAACCCGCCAGCTTCTCCCACCCTCTAATACTGCCAATTGTATTAGTGTGAACGGCCAGCCAAGCTGGTGACAACCCCGGAGCTGTGAGCTGGATTCGAACAGGCGAATCCAGCTCACAGCTCCGGGGTTGGTGACGAACGCAATCTCCGCTACGCCACCTAACCGCCCATTGTTTTATATTTCTAATCAAGTACTCAAAACCATAATTTTCCAGCTTCAAGATTTCAGGCTGTTGTGGCCTGGCTCCGCCCATAAGCACTTTGAGTGACAGTCAGTCCACACAGTCTGCGACTGGTAGACAGAGAGAGAGAGAGAGAGAGGGGGGGGGTGCGAGAGAGAGAGAGAGAGAGAAAAAAAAGACAGGCCGTCTCTTCCTTTCGTTTTTTTCTCTCCCTGCGGCGCGGCAGGCCCCCCCCCCCCCCAAGTGCTCCTTCCCTCTCTCTCTGTCTCCCTCTCTCTATCTCTCTCTCTGTCTCTCCCTCCCTCTCCCTCTCTCTCTCCCTCTCTATCTCTCTCTCTCTCTCCCTCCAGAGTATGCAGAGGTGTCGGGTTTCACTGCCTCGCAGTATGAGGAAGTGGTTTTCCACTCGCTGTCTAGTCTATGTAGATTGTGGGCGGGCATTAGCTACAACCACAGAGCCAATCACATCACTGTCTTCTACCCAGAGCCTGAATGACGTGACTCAGGCCTTCAAATCAGGATGGACTAATTTACTGGAGCAGGAAATTATCTGAGCTGAATCAGAGCAATCCGCCAATATGGTATTTAGACACTAAAACACATTGATACTAACTCCTATTACTATAATACAATGCTAGAGACTGAACAATGACATTTATAGTACATGTCCCCTTTAAAATAATTCAGGAGTACAGTTTTGAGTAAAAACATCAAACATTTGTTTTTTTCTTTAAAAAAATTATATCTTGCAGCATATTTAAAGTTTTTCTTTCTTATATTAACCCTTTCACTGCCACACAACAGAAGGTTAACCCTTTACTATCACACAACCGACGGTCGGCTTTTGTGTGGCAGTGAAAGGGTTAACCTTCTGTGTATTGTCGCAGTGAAAGGGTTAACCGCTTGGTAGTGCGGCAGTGAAAGGGTTCAAATATATTTAGTTTTTAAGAATTTCGAAGGGATAGGCAAACATAAGCATGTGCTTCAGCCTGTTCCTTTTTGGTCGTTGATTTTGGATTTTGTGTGAGCTTGCCTCGAATATGTACATTTGTGATTTTATTAAAAAAAAATTGTAAGTCCACATGGGTGTGTTTGAATTGTCTGTAAACAAGACCGACAAATAAACTTCATTAATTCATTCAAAATAGAAGACCTGCCTTTATCTGAGAGAGAGACTTCTGTAGACCTGCCTTTATCTGAGAGAGAGACTTCTGTAGACCTGCCTTTATCTGAGAGAGACTTCTGTAGACCTGCCTTTATCTGAGAGAGAGAGATAGACTTCTGTAGACCTGCCTTTATCTGAGAGAGAGAGACTTCTGTAGACCTGCCTTTATCTGAGAGAGAGAGACTTCTGTAGACCTGCCTTTATCTGAGAGAGAGAGACTTCTGTAGACCTGCCTTTATCTGAGAGAGAGAGACTTCTGTAGACCTGCCTTTATCTGAGAGAGAGAGACTTCTGTAGACCTGCCTTTATCTGAGAGAGAGACTTCTGTAGACCTGCCTTTATCTGAGAGAGACTTCTGTAGACCTGCCTTTATCTGAGAGAGACTTCTGTAGACCTGCCTTTATCTGAGAGAGAGAGACTTCTGTAGACCTGCCTTTATCTGAGAGAGACTTCTGTAGACCTGCCTTTATCTGAGAGAGAGACTTCTGTAGACCTGCCTTTATCTGAGAGAGAGAGACTTCTGTAGACCTGCCTTTATCTGAGAGAGAGACTTCTGTAGACCTGCCTTTATCTGAGAGAGACTTCTGTAGACCTGCCTTTATCTGAGAGAGAGAGACTTCTGTAGACCTGCCTTTATCTGAGAGAGAGACTTCTGTAGACCTGCCTTTATCTGAGAGAGAGACTTCTGTAGACCTGCCTTTATCTGAGAGAGAGACTTCTGTAGACCTGCCTTTATCTGAGAGAGAGACTTCTGTAGACCTGCCTTTATCTGAGAGAGACTTCTGTAGACCTGCCTTTATCTGAGAGAGAGACTTCTGTAGACCTGCCTTTATCTGAGAGAGAGACTTCTGTAGACCTGCCTTTATCTGAGAGAGAGAGACTTCTGTAGACCTGCCTTTATCTGAGAGAGAGACTTCTGTAGACCTGCCTTTATCTGAGAGAGAGACTTCTGTAGACCTGCCTTTATCTGAGAGAGAGACTTCTGTAGACCTGCCTTTATCTGAGAGAGAGACTTCTGTAGACCTGCCTTTATCTGAGAGAGAGACTTTTGTAGACCTGCCTTTATCTGAGAGAGACTTCTGTAGACCTGCCTTTATCTGAGAGAGACTTCTGTAGACCTGCCTTTATCTGAGAGAGAGAGACTTCTGTAGACCTGCCTTTATCTGAGAGAGAGAGACTTCTGTAGACCTGCCTTTATCTGAGAGAGAGACTTCTGTAGACCTGCCTTTATCTGAGAGAGAGACTTCTGTAGACCTGCCTTTATCTGAGAGAGAGAGACTTCTGTAGACCTGCCTTTATCTGAGAGAGAGACTTCTGTAGACCTGCCTTTATCTGAGAGAGAGAGACTTCTGTAGACCTGCCTTTATCTGAGAGAGACTTCTGTAGACCTGCCTTTATCTGAGAGAGACTTCTGTAGACCTGCCTTTATCTGAGAGAGAGACTTCTGTAGACCTGCCTTTATCTGAGAGAGAGAGAGACTTCTGTAGACCTGCCTTTATCTGAGAGAGAGAGACTTCTGTAGACCTGCCTTTATCTGAGAGAGAGAGACTTCTGTAGACCTGCCTTTATCTGAGAGAGAGACTTCTGTAGACCTGCCTTTATCTGAGAGAGAGACTTCTGTAGACCTGCCTTTATCTGAGAGAGACTTCTGTAGACCTGCCTTTATCTGAGAGAGAGAGACTTCTGTAGACCTGCCTTTATCTGAGAGAGACTTCTGTAGACCTGCCTTTATCTGAGAGAGAGAGACTTCTGTAGACCTGCCTTTATCTGAGAGAGAGACTTCTGTAGACCTGCCTTTATCTGAGAGAGAGAGACTTCTGTAGACCTGCCTTTATCTGAGAGAGAGAGACTTCTGTAGACCTGCCTTTATCTGAGAGAGAGACTTCTGTAGACCTGCCTTTATCTGAGAGAGAGATTTCTGTAGACCTGCCTTTATCTGAGAGAGAGAGACTTCTGTAGACCTGCCTTTATCTGAGAGAGACTTCTGTAGACCTGCCTTTATCTGAGAGAGACTTCTGTAGACCTGCCTTTATCTGAGAGAGACTTCTGTAGACCTGCCTTTATCTGAGAGAGAGACTTCTGTAGACCTGCCTTTATCTGAGAGAGGGACTTCTGTAGACCTGCCTTTATCTGAGAGAGAGACTTCTGTAGACCTGCCTTTATCTGAGAGAGAGAGACTTCTGTAGACCTGCCTTTATCTGAGAGAGAGAGACTTCTGTAGACCTGCCTTTATCTGAGAGAGAGAGACTTCTGTAGACCTGCCTTTATCTGAGAGAGAGAGACTTCTGTAGACCTGCCTTTATCTGAGAGAGACTTCTGTAGACCTGCCTTTATCTGAGAGAGAGACTTCTGTAGACCTGCCTTTATCTGAGAGAGACTTCTGTAGACCTGCCTTTATCTGAGAGAGACTTCTGTAGTCCTGCCTTTATCTGAGAGAGAGAGACTTCTGTAGACCTGCCTTTATCTGAGAGAGAGACTTCTGTAGACCTGCCTTTATCTGAGAGAGAGAGACTTCTGTAGACCTGCCTTTATCTGAGAGAGACTTCTGTAGACCTGCCTTTATCTGAGAGAGAGACTTCTGTAGACCTGCCTTTATCTGAGAGAGAGAGACTTCTGTAGACCTGCTGTAAAGGCCGAATTAGTGTTTTTTGTTATTGATTATTATTATTAGTATTAATATTATCATTATTACTATTATTATTATCATTATTAGAAGGTTACAATTTATGGGAATGTAATGATTTATGGGAATGTAATGAGTTGTGGGAATGTAATGATTTATGGGAATGTAATGATTGAGGGGAATGTTATGATTCTGTGTAGCCTGTTGGGTGGACTCTGTTGCGCTGTGAGCTGATCACCTGCACCTGTCAGGTGATCGGCCACGGCGCGGCAGAGATCATTAAATAGGTGATAGGAATCAGCTGTGGGCGGTAGCCGATGGGGAAGGCATATGATTTTCTTACCGCTCGCTTAGGAAGCTTAACGCTTTAGAATGCTTAGAACGCTTCAGCGCTTCAGGACGCTTTCGGAAACTGTTTAGATTAGTCTTATTTAGGAAACACTTTAAGCAATTAGACCAGGTTATATGACGTTTAGGATCGCTGTGATCAACCCTCCCATGTAACCTACTTATTCTAATTAAATCGGGTCACCACATCGGTGTCTGATAACGGAGCTTAAATGTGTGGAAGACTATTTCTTTGGACGTTGAGCGCGTATGGATTCACTCCCCGTCTACACCAGGAAGCGGCGCCGGCATGCTGCCGCTAGATTAAGTAAGAAAATCATGTTTATTGAACCCCAACCAGCTTCAATAAAGTGAAAGAGGACTCGCGCAGATATTGACGCGACCCAAGGCAGAGGCGCGCGTCAATAAGGACAACACCGGAGGAGGACTCGCAAGAGGACTGACAACAAGGATCCAGCATTGTTGTGAGAGACAATCAAAGATCATCGATCAGCAGGAAGGAATCGATCCACACCAGCACAGTGAATGATCACAGCCCGAGGACATCGCTGCCTGTGATCAGCAACAGGATCGATCAACGAAAGCATCACCACCAAGAGGGGAGGATCCTCCCTCCCGGCTCGAGGACAACAAACGGAACGTGCGTGAGTAGAGTGTATGAATGGTATAGACACTACTGCGTACGTGGCGCGCGCAAACGGCGCCGTGGAATATAAGCCAAATTATAAAGCTGTCTTAAGAACTGGTCGATAAATATAGACTAGATGTCAAGACGGCAGATATTGAAACAGAGAACATGGATTTGACACAAGCGGCATATATTGAAACAGAGAACATGGATTTGACACAAGATGCCAGATATTGAAACAGAGAACATGGATTTGACACAAGCGGAAATGGAGGCTGAATATAGTCTAAAGAGAGCTGCAGTAGAGGCTGAATTAAGTCTAAACAGAGCTGCAGTAGAGGCTGAATTTAGTCTAAAGAGGGCTGCATTAGAGGCTGAATTAAGCCATAACAGAGCTGCAGTAGAGGCTAATTTAAATGCTGAATTTAGTCTAAAGAGAGCTGCATTAAAGGCAGAGAGGGAGATGTTGGAAATTGATACCGACATCTCTGTATCAAAAGCCAAAATCAAAGTAATGGAACATTTTGAATTAGAGGATAGATTAAGGCTGCAGGAGGCTAATTTAAAGGCTGAATTAAAGGTTAAATTAAGGCTGCAGGAGCAGGAGCAGCTCCAGCTAATTAGCCACCAGCAACAGCAACAGGAGGCCAGACCGGCTGACAAGAAACAGTTTTACTCTGACTCTGTCAACCCAAGTGACATGCCTGCCTGCAAAGAGCAGCTGAGAAGAGAGGAGAGAGAGCGGAAGTACAAGCGTAGACGGATTGAGGATCAGCGACAACTTCTGCGGCTGCAGAGACAGCTTCAACAGGAGAGGGCCTACCTCGTGTCTCTACAGCAACAACAACAGCAACTACAGCAAGAACAACTCCAGCAGCAACGCCAGCAGCAACAAGAGCAGCAACGCCAGCAGCAACAAGAGCAGCAAGAACAACGCCAGCAACAACAAGAGCAGCAACGCCAGCAGCAACAAGAGCAGCAAGAACAACGCCAGCAGCAACAAGAGCAGCAACGCCAGCAGCAACAACAGCAAGAACAACGCCAGCAGCAACAAGAGCAGCAACGCCAGCAGCAACAAGAGCAGCAAGAACAACGCCAGCAGCAACAAGAGCAGCAACGCCAGCAGCAACAAGAGCAGCAAGAACAACGCCAGCAGCAACAAGAGCAGCAACGCCAGCAGCAACAACAGCAAGAACAACGCCAGCAGCAACAAGAGCAGCAACAACAGCAAGAACAACGCCAGCAGCAACAAGAGCAGCAACGCCAGCAGCAACAAGAGCAGCAAGAACAACGCCAGCAGCAACAAGAGCAGCAACACCAGCAGCAACAACAGCAAGAACAACGCCAGCAGCAACAAGAGCAGCAACGCCAGCAGCAACAAGAGCAGCAAGAACAATGCCAGCAGCAACAAGAGCAGCAACGCCAGCAGCAACAAGAGCAGCAAGAACAACGCCAGCAGCAACAAGAGCAGCAACGCCAGCAGCAACAACAGCAAGAACAACGCCAGCAGCAACAAGAGCAGCAACGCCAGCAGCAACAACAGCAAGAACAACGCCAGCAGCAACAAGAGCAGCAACGCCAGCAGCAACAACAGCAAGAACAACGCCAGCAGCAACAAGAGCAGCAACGCCAGCAGCAACAACAGCAGCAAGAACAACGCCAGCAGCAACAAGAGCAGCAACGCCAGCAGCAACAAGAGCAGCAAGAACAACGCCAGCAGCAACAAGAGCAGCAACGCCAGCAGCAACAAGAGCAGCAAGAACAACGCCAGCAGCAACAAGAGCAGCAACGCCAGCAGCAACAAGAGCAGCAAGAACAACGCCAGCAGCAACAGCAGCAGCAACAACAGCAACAGCAGCAACAACAGCAGCAAGAGCAGCAACAACAGCAGCAACAACACCAACAGCAACAACAACAGAAGCTAGCCCAGGGCCTGGTTCTCCAGGCTCAGCAGAACCAGCAACAGAACCAAGTCCAGATGGCACCAACCCCGAAGTCTGCAGCCAGCCAGGCTCAGCTGAAGAAGAAGCCAGAGGAGAAAGTGAAGTTCCTTGACGGCAAACAAAGACAACAGCTGAAACGGCAGCAGACAGCCGCCACCAAGCCACAGGTGGCTCAGGTTTCCACGCACCTGCAAAATAAGCTCATGAAGGATGCAGAGCGCAAAGATGACGGCACGGATAAACGGAAGGACAAGGACAAGTACAAGAACAAGAGAAAGAAGGAGAAAGTGAAGTCACCAGACGGCAAGATTAAGAAGGAAGAGAACAGTTCTGTATTGGAAGAGAACAGTTCACATAAGAAGAATATGAAGTCTGAGCATGAAGAGGACCCCTACCACTCTCCTAAACACCAGAAGTCTCTGAAGAGGGAGCGAGATGACGTGACAGGAATCGACTTCAAACCTAGGAAAATCAAGACTAAAAACAAGGTCAAGAAAAGTAAATGGGATGAAGAAGAGGACATCAAGCCCAAGAAGACTAAGAACAAGAGAGGAGTAGTGGTGGAGGGAAAAGACAAGTTTGGAGGATCTCAGAGCAGAGACAACTCTGGAGGATCTAAGAGAAAAAACAAGTCTGGAAGATCTCAGAGCAGAGACAACTCTGGAAGATCTAAGTGCAAAGAGAAGACTGGCATATCTAACAGCACAGAGAATGTACCTCTTCAAGAGCTAAACAAAGAAGATAGCCATGTCTGGTACAAGGTGTATCATAAAAGAAGAAAGAGAAGACGACATGAGTGGTGCTTGATTCACATCATCATTCCAAGGCACCACCATGGCAATCTCTGGAGTGAGGTGGATTGTGGACTCTCAAGCCCCCCCCCTTTCAGCCCACTTTGGTAGGGTAAAGGGGAGGCTGACCAAGGTCCTGACAAGGCCTTGACCTTGAGAAAAGGAAACACAAACACAAGAATGTGAACATGATGCATTGGTGTATTGATCACACGACAATAAATACCCAATTAAGACCAAGGAATATGCATCATTAAGACATTTAAGTTTATTATGGACTCTTTTAAGTTATGAATTAATCATCGCTATGAAGATTTATTATTTTGTAACATGGAATGTCCAGAAGACCAGAATATGGACTCGGAATGAACATTATCATATCCATTATGGATGGCAAACACGAGCAGGAGCATCAGCCACACCGGTTAAAGAGCCAAAGGTGAGGCTTGGTGAAGATAATGGGGCCGGTAAGGACTGTGCTTCAGCCATTATAGTGGACTACACAGCGCCCAGGAACCCTGGCCGCTCGGACGGATCCAGGAAGCCTTTCCAAATGACGAAGGTTCAACCAGTGCCTACTACTGGAGCCAAAAGGAGGATTGCCAGCCGTAAATGAACACTCACCTGGCCATGTTATTTATTTTGTAATTGTGTAAACACAATTAGGGGCCGGTGTAAAGGCCGAATGAGTGTTTTTTGTTATTGATTATTATTATTATTATTAGTATTAATATTATCATTATTACTATTATTATTATCATTATTAGAAGGTTACAATTTATGGGAATGTAATGATTTATGGGAATGTAATGAGTTGTGGGAATGTAATGATTTATGGGAATGTAATGATTGAGGGGAATGTTATGATTCTGTGTAGCCTGTTGGGTGGACTCTGTTGCGCTGTGAGCGGATCACCTGCACCTGTCAGGTGATCGGCCACGGCGCGGCAGAGATCATTAAATAGGTGATAGGAATCAGCTGTGGGCGGTAGCCGATGGGGAAGGCATATGATTTTCTTACCGCTCGCTTAGGAAGCTTAACGCTTTAGAATGCTTAGAACGCTTCAGCGCTTCAGGACGCTTTCGGAAACTGTTTAGATTAGTCTTATTTAGGAAACACTTTAAGCAATTAGACCAGGTTATATGACGTTTAGGATCGCTGTGATCAACCCTCCCATGTAACCTACTTATTCTAATTAAATCGGGTCACCACATCGGTGTCTGATAACGGAGCTTAAATGTGTGGAAGACTATTTCTTTGGACGTTGAGCGCGTATGGATTCACTCCCCGTCTACACCAGGAAGCGGCGCCGGCATGCCGCTGCCGTTAGATTATCTGAGAGAGAGAGAGAGACTTCTGTAGACCTGCCTTTATCTGAGAGAGACTTCTGTAGACCTGCCTTTATCTGAGAGAGACTTCTGTAGACCTGCCTTTATCTGAGAGAGAGACTTCTGTAGACCTGCCTTTATCTGAGAGAGACTTCTGTAGACCTGCCTTTATCTGAGAGAGAGAGACTTCTGTAGACCTGCCTTTATCTGAGAGAGACTTCTGTAGACCTGCCTTTATCTGAGAGAGAGACTTCTGTAGACCTGCCTTTATCTGAGAGAGACTTCTGTAGACCTGCCTTTATCTGAGAGAGAGACTTCTGTAGACCTGCCTTTATCTGAGAGAGAGACTTCTGTAGACCTGCCTTTATCTGAGAGAGAGACTTCTGTAGACCTGCCTTTATCTGAGAGAGAGACTTCTGTAGACCTGCCTTTATCTGAGAGAGAGAGAGACTTCTGTAGACCTGCCTTTATCTGAGAGAGAGACTTCTGTAGACCTGCCTTTATCTGAGAGAGAGAGAGACTTCTGTAGACCTGCCTTCATCTGAGAGAGAGACTTCTGTAGACCTGCCTTTATCTGAGAGAGAGAGAGACTTCTGTAGACCTGCCTTTATCTGAGAGAGACTTCTGTAGACCTGCCTTTATCTGAGAGAGAGAGACTTCTGTAGACCTGCCTTTATCTGAGAGAGAGAGAGACTTCTGTAGACCTGCCTTTATCTGAGAGAGAGAGACTTCTGTAGACCTGCCTTTATCTGAGAGAGACTTCTGTAGACCTGCCTTTATCTGAGAGAGACTTCTGTAGACCTGCCTTTATCTGAGAGAGAGACTTCTGTAGACCTGCCTTTATCTGAGAGAGAGAGACTTCTGTAGACCTGCCTTTATCTGAGAGAGAGACTTCTGTAGACCTGCCTTTATCTGAGAGAGAGAGAGACTTCTGTAGACCTGCCTTTATCTGAGAGAGAGACTTCTGTAGACCTGCCTTTATCTGAGAGAGAGAGACTTCTGTAGACCTGCCTTTATCTGAGAGAGAGACTTCTGTAGACCTTCCTTTATCTGAGAGAGAGACTTCTGTAGACCTGCCTTTATCTGAGAGAGACTTCTGTAGACCTGCCTTTATCTGAGAGAGAGACTTCTGTAGACCTGCCTTTATCTGAGAGAGAGAGACTTCTGTAGACCTGCCTTTATCTGAGAGAGAGACTTCTGTAGACCTGCCTTTATCTGAGAGAGAGAGACTTCTGTAGACCTGCCTTTATCTGAGAGAGAGACTTCTGTAGACCTGCCTTTATCTGAGAGAGAGAGACTTCTGTAGACCTGCCTTTATCTGAGAGAGAGAGAGACTTCTGTAGACCTGCCTTTATCTGAGAGAGAGAGACTTCTGTAGACCTGCCTTTATCTGAGAGAGAGACTTCTGTAGACCTGCCTTTATCTGAGAGAGAGACTTCTGTAGACCTGGCTTTATCTGAGAGAGAGACTTCTGTAGACCTGCCTTTATCTGAGAGAGAGAGACTTCTGTAGACCTGCCTTTATCTGAGAGAGAGACTTCTGTAGACCTGCCTTTATCTGAGAGAGAGACTTCTGTAGACCTGCCTTTATCTGAGAGAGAGAGACTTCTGTAGACCTGCCTTTATCTGAGAGAGACTTCTGTAGACCTGCCTTTATCTGAGAGAGACTTCTGTAGACCTGCCTTTATCTGAGAGAGAGAGACTTCTGTAGACCTGCCTTTATCTGAGAGAGAGACTTCTGTAGACCTGCCTTTATCTGAGAGAGAGAGAGACTTCTGTAGACCTGCCTTTATCTGAGAGAGACTTCTGTAGACCTGCCTTTATCTGAGAGAGAGAGACTTCTGTAGACCTGCCTTTATCTGAGAGAGAGAGACTTCTGTAGACCTGCCTTTATCTGAGAGAGACTTCTGTAGACCTGCCTTTATCTGAGAGAGAGAGAGAGACTTCTGTAGACCTGCCTTTATCTGAGAGAGAGACTTCTGTAGACCTGCCTTTATCTGAGAGAGAGACTTCTGTAGACCTGCCTTTATCTGAGAGAGAGACTTCTGTAGACCTGCCTTTATCTGAGAGAGAGACTTCTGTAGACCTGCCTTTATCTGAGAGAGAGACTTCTGTAGACCTGCCTTTATCTGAGAGAGAGACTTCTGTAGACCTGCCTTTATCTGAGAGAGAGATACTTCTGTAGACCTGCCTTTATCTGAGAGAGACTTCTGTAGACCTGCCTTTATCTGAGAGAGAGACTTCTGTAGACCTGCCTTTATCTGAGAGAGAGAGACTTCTGTAGACCTGCCTTTATCTGAGAGAGACTTCTGTAGACCTGCCTTTATCTGAGAGAGACTTCTGTAGACCTGTCTATATCTGAGAGAGAGAGAGAGACTTCTGTAGACCTGCCTTTATCTGAGAGAGAGACTTCTGTAGACCTGCCTTTATCTGAGAGAGACTTCTGTAGACCTGCCTTTATCTGAGAGAGAGATACTTCTGTAGACCTGCCTTTATCTGAGAGAGACTTCTGTAGACCTGCCTTTATCTGAGAGAGACTTCTGTAGACCTGCCTTTATCTGAGAGAGAGAGACTTCTGTAGACCTGCCTTTATCTGAGAGAGAGAGACTTCTGTAGACCTGCCTTTATCTGAGAGAGAGAGACTTCTGTAGACCTGCCTTTATCTGAGAGAGAGAGAGACTTCTGTAGACCTGCCTTTATCTGAGAGAGAGACTTCTGTAGACCTGCCTTTATCTGAGAGAGACTTCTGTAGACCTGTCTTTATCTGAGAGAGAGACTTCTGTAGACCTGCCTTTATCTGAGAGAGAGACTTCTGTAGACCTGCCTTTATCTGAGAGAGAGAGACTTCTGTAGACCTGCCTTTATCTGAGAGAGAGAGACTTCTGTAGACCTGCCTTTATCTGAGAGTCTTCTGTAGACCTGCCTTTATCTGAGAGAGAGAGACTTCTGTAGACCTGCCTTTATCTGAGAGAGAGACTTCTGTAGACCTGCCTTTATCTGAGAGAGAGACTTCTGTAGACCTGCCTTTATCTGAGAGAGAGAGAGACTTCTGTAGACCTGCCTTTATCTGAGAGAGAGAGACTTCTGTAGACCTGCCTTTATCTGAGAGAGAGACTTCTGTAGACCTGCCTTTATCTGAGAGAGAGACTTCTGTAGACCTGCCTTTATCTGAGAGAGACTTCTGTAGACCTGCCTTTATCTGAGAGAGAGACTTCTGTAGACCTGCCTTTATCTGAGAGAGAGAGAGAGAGAGAGACTTCTGTAGACCTGCCTTTATCTGAGAGAGAGAGACTTCTGTAGACCTGCCTTTATCTGAGAGAGAGACTTCTGTAGACCTGCCTTTATCTGAGAGAGACTTCTGTAGACCTGCCTTTATCTGAGAGAGACTTCTGTAGACCTGCCTTTATCTGAGAGAGAGACTTCTGTAGACCTGCCTTTATCTGAGAGAGAGAGACTTCTGTAGACCTGCCTTTATCTGAGAGAGAGACTTCTGTAGACCTGCCTTTATCTGAGAGAGACTTCTGTAGACCTGTCTTTATCTGAGAGAGAGAGAGAGAGACTTCTGTAGACCTGCCTTTATCTGAGAGAGAGACTTCTGTAGACCTGCCTTTATCTGAGAGAGACTTCTGTAGACCTGCCTTTATCTGAGAGAGAGATACTTCTGTAGACCTGCCTTTATCTGAGAGAGACTTCTGTAGACCTGCCTTTATCTGAGAGAGACTTCTGTAGACCTGCCTTTATCTGAGAGAGAGAGACTTCTGTAGACCTGCCTTTATCTGAGAGAGAGAGACTTCTGTAGACCTGCCTTTATCTGAGAGAGAGAGACTTCTGTAGACCTGCCTTTATCTGAGAGAGAGAGAGACTTCTGTAGACCTGCCTTTATCTGAGAGAGAGACTTCTGTAGACCTGCCTTTATCTGAGAGAGACTTCTGTAGACCTGTCTTTATCTGAGAGAGAGACTTCTGTAGACCTGCCTTTATCTGAGAGAGAGACTTCTGTAGACCTGCCTTTATCTGAGAGAGAGAGACTTCTGTAGACCTGCCTTTATCTGAGAGAGAGAGACTTCTGTAGACCTGCCTTTATCTGAGAGAGTCTTCTGTAGACCTGCCTTTATCTGAGAGAGAGAGACTTCTGTAGACCTGCCTTTATCTGAGAGAGAGACTTCTGTAGACCTGCCTTTATCTGAGAGAGAGACTTCTGTAGACCTGCCTTTATCTGAGAGAGAGAGAGACTTCTGTAGACCTGCCTTTATCTGAGAGAGAGAGACTTCTGTAGACCTGCCTTTATCTGAGAGAGACTTCTGTAGACCTGCCTTTATCTGAGAGAGAGACTTCTGTAGACCTGCCTTTATCTGAGAGAGACTTCTGTAGACCTGCCTTTATCTGAGAGAGAGACTTCTGTAGACCTGCCTTTATCTGAGAGAGAGAGACTTCTGTAGACCTGCCTTTATCTGAGAGAGAGAGAGACTTCTGTAGACCTGCCTTTATCTGAGAGAGAGAGAGACTTCTGTAGACCTGCCTTTATCTGAGAGAGAGACTTCTGTAGACCTGCCTTTATCTGAGAGAGAGAGACTTCTGTAGACCTGCCTTTATCTGAGAGAGAGACTTCTGTAGACCTGCCTTTATCTGAGAGAGAGAGACTTCTGTAGACCTGCCTTTATCTGAGAGAGAGAGAGACTTCTGTAGACCTGCCTTTATCTGAGAGAGAGAGACTTCTGTAGACCTGCCTTTATCTGAGAGAGAGACTTCTGTAGACCTGCCTTTATCTGAGAGAGAGACTTCTGTAGACCTGGCTTTATCTGAGAGAGAGACTTCTGTAGACCTGCCTTTATCTGAGAGAGAGAGACTTCTGTAGACCTGCCTTTATCTGAGAGAGAGACTTCTGTAGACCTGCCTTTATCTGAGAGAGAGACTTCTGTAGACCTGCCTTTATCTGAGAGAGAGAGACTTCTGTAGACCTGCCTTTATCTGAGAGAGACTTCTGTAGACCTGCCTTTATCTGAGAGAGACTTCTGTAGACCTGCCTTTATCTGAGAGAGAGAGACTTCTGTAGACCTGCCTTTATCTGAGAGAGAGACTTCTGTAGACCTGCCTTTATCTGAGAGAGAGAGACTTCTGTAGACCTGCCTTTATCTGAGAGAGAGACTTCTGTAGACCTGCCTTTATCTGAGAGAGAGAGAGACTTCTGTAGACCTGCCTTTATCTGAGAGAGACTTCTGTAGACCTGCCTTTATCTGAGAGAGAGAGACTTCTGTAGACCTGCCTTTATCTGAGAGAGAGAGACTTCTGTAGACCTGCCTTTATCTGAGAGAGACTTCTGTAGACCTGCCTTTATCTGAGAGAGAGAGAGACTTCTGTAGACCTGCCTTTATCTGAGAGAGAGACTTCTGTAGACCTGCCTTTATCTGAGAGAGAGACTTCTGTAGACCTGCCTTTATCTGAGAGAGAGACTTCTGTAGACCTGCCTTTATCTGAGAGAGAGACTTCTGTAGACCTGCCTTTATCTGAGAGAGAGATACTTCTGTAGACCTGCCTTTATCTGAGAGAGACTTCTGTAGACCTGCCTTTATCTGAGAGAGAGACTTCTGTAGACCTGCCTTTATCTGAGAGAGAGAGACTTCTGTAGACCTGCCTTTATCTGAGAGAGACTTCTGTAGACCTGCCTTTATCTGAGAGAGACTTCTGTAGACCTGTCTATATCTGAGAGAGAGAGAGAGACTTCTGTAGACCTGCCTTTATCTGAGAGAGAGACTTCTGTAGACCTGCCTTTATCTGAGAGAGACTTCTGTAGACCTGCCTTTATCTGAGAGAGAGATACTTCTGTAGACCTGCCTTTATCTGAGAGAGACTTCTGTAGACCTGCCTTTATCTGAGAGAGACTTCTGTAGACCTGCCTTTATCTGAGAGAGAGAGACTTCTGTAGACCTGCCTTTATCTGAGAGAGAGAGACTTCTGTAGACCTGCCTTTATCTGAGAGAGAGAGACTTCTGTAGACCTGCCTTTATCTGAGAGAGAGAGAGACTTCTGTAGACCTGCCTTTATCTGAGAGAGAGACTTCTGTAGACCTGCCTTTATCTGAGAGAGACTTCTGTAGACCTGTCTTTATCTGAGAGAGAGACTTCTGCTGCCTTTATCTGAGAGAGAGACTTCTGTAGACCTGCCTTTATCTGAGAGAGAGAGACTTCTGTAGACCTGCCTTTATCTGAGAGAGAGAGACTTCTGTAGACCTGCCTTTATCTGAGAGTCTTCTGTAGACCTGCCTTTATCTGAGAGAGAGACTTCTGTAGACCTGCCTTTATCTGAGAGAGAGACTTCTGTAGACCTGCCTTTATCTGAGAGAGAGACTTCTGTAGACCTGCCTTTATCTGAGAGAGAGAGACTTCTGTAGACCTGCCTTTATCTGAGAGAGAGAGACTTCTGTAGACCTGCCTTTATCTGAGAGAGAGACTTCTGTAGACCTGCCTTTATCTGAGAGAGAGACTTCTGTAGACCTGCCTTTATCTGAGAGAGACTTCTGTAGACCTGCCTTTATCTGAGAGAGAGACTTCTGTAGACCTGCCTTTATCTGAGAGAGAGAGAGAGAGACTTCTGTAGACCTGCCTTTATCTGAGAGAGAGAGACTTCTGTAGACCTGCCTTTATCTGAGAGAGAGACTTCTGTAGACCTGCCTTTATCTGAGAGAGACTTCTGTAGACCTGCCTTTATCTGAGAGAGACTTCTGTAGACCTGCCTTTATCTGAGAGAGAGACTTCTGTAGACCTGCCTTTATCTGAGAGAGAGAGACTTCTGTAGACCTGCCTTTATCTGAGAGAGAGACTTCTGTAGACCTGCCTTTATCTGAGAGAGACTTCTGTAGACCTGCCTTTATCTGAGAGAGAGAGAGACTTCTGTAGACCTGCCTTTATCTGAGAGAGAGACTTCTGTAGACCTGCCTTTATCTGAGAGAGACTTCTGTAGACCTGCCTTTATCTGAGAGAGAGATACTTCTGTAGACCTGCCTTTATCTGAGAGAGACTTCTGTAGACCTGCCTTTATCTGAGAGAGACTTCTGTAGACCTGCCTTTATCTGAGAGAGAGAGACTTCTGTAGACCTGCCTTTATCTGAGAGAGAGAGACTTCTGTAGACCTGCCTTTATCTGAGAGAGAGACTTCTGTAGACCTGCCTTTATCTGAGAGAGAGAGACTTCTGTAGACCTGCCTTTATCTGAGAGAGACTTCTGTAGACCTGCCTTTATCTGAGAGAGACTTCTGTAGACCTGCTTTATCTGAGAGAGAGACTTCTGTAGACCTGCCTTTATCTGAGAGAGAGACTTCTGTAGACCTGCCTTTATCTGAGAGAGAGAGACTTCTGTAGACCTGCCTTTATCTGAGAGAGAGAGACTTCTGTAGACCTGCCTTTATCTGAGAGAGACTTCTGTAGACCTGCCTTTATCTGAGAGAGAGACTTCTGTAGACCTGCCTTTATCTGAGAGAGAGACTTCTGTAGACCTGCCTTTATCTGAGAGAGAGACTTCTGTAGACCTGCCTTTATCTGAGAGAGAGAGAGACTTCTGTAGACCTGCCTTTATCTGAGAGAGAGACTTCTGTAGACCTGCCTTTATCTGAGAGAGAGACTTCTGTAGACCTGCCTTTATCTGAGAGAGAGACTTCTGTAGACCTGCCTTTATCTGAGAGAGACTTCTGTAGACCTGCCTTTATCTGAGAGAGAGACTTCTGTAGACCTGCCTTTATCTGAGAGAGAGAGAGAGAGATACTTCTGTAGACCTGCCTTTATCTGAGAGAGAGAGACTTCTGTAGACCTGCCTTTATCTGAGAGAGAGACTTCTGTAGACCTGCCTTTATCTGAGAGAGACTTCTGTAGACCTGCCTTTATCTGAGAGAGAGAGACTTCTGTAGACCTGCCTTTATCTGAGAGAGAGACTTCTGTAGACCTGCCTTTATCTGAGAGAGACTTCTGTAGACCTGCCTTTATCTGAGAGAGAGACTTCTGTAGACCTGCTTTATCTGAGAGAGACTTCTGTAGACCTGCCTTTATCTGAGAGAGAGAGACTTCTGTAGACCTGCCTTTATCTGAGAGAGACTTCTGTAGACCTGCCTTTATCTGAGAGAGAGACTTCTGTAGACCTGCCTTTATCTGAGAGAGACTTCTGTAGACCTGCCTTTATCTGAGAGAGAGAGACTTCTGTAGACCTGCCTTTATCTGAGAGAGAGACTTCTGTAGACCTGCCTTTATCTGAGAGAGAGACTTCTGTAGACCTGCCTTTATCTGAGAGAGAGACTTCTGTAGACCTGCCTTTATCTGAGAGAGAGACTTCTGTAGACCTGCCTTTATCTGAGAGAGAGAGACTTCTGTAGACCTGCCTTTATCTGAGAGAGACTTCTGTAGACCTGCCTTTATCTGAGAGAGAGAGACTTCTGTAGACCTGCCTTTATCTGAGAGAGAGACTTCTGTAGACCTGCCTTTATCTGAGAGAGAGACTTCTGTAGACCTGCCTTTATCTGAGAGAGACTTCTGTAGACCTGCCTTTATCTGAGAGAGAGAGACTTCTGTAGACCTGCCTTTATCTGAGAGAGAGACTTCTGTAGACCTGCCTTTATCTGAGAGAGAGACATCTGTAGACCTGCCTTTATCTGAGAGAGAGAGACTTCTGTAGACCTGCCTTTATCTGAGAGAGAGAGACTTCTGTAGACCTGCCTTTATCTGAGAGAGAGAGAGACTTCTGTAGACCTGCCTTTATCTGAGAGAGAGAGAGACTTCTGTAGACCTGCCTTTATCTGAGAGAGAGACTTCTGTAGACCTGCCTTTATCTGAGAGAGACTTCTGTAGACCTGCCTTTATCTGAGAGAGAGACTTCTGTAGACCTGCCTTTATCTGAGAGAGAGACTTCTGTAGACCTGCCTTTATCTGAGAGAGAGAGACTTCTGTAGACCTGCCTTTATCTGAGAGAGAGAGACTTCTGTAGACCTGCCTTTATCTGAGAGAGACTTCTGTAGACCTGCCTTTATCTGAGAGAGAGAGACTTCTGTAGACCTGCCTTTATCTGAGAGAGAGACTTCTGTAGACCTGCCTTTATCTGAGAGAGAGACTTCTGTAGACCTGCCTTTATCTGAGAGAGAGAGACTTCTGTAGACCTGCCTTTATCTGAGAGAGAGACTTCTGTAGACCTGCCTTTATCTGAGAGAGAGACTTCTGTAGACCTGCCTTTATCTGAGAGAGAGACTTCTGTAGACCTGCCTTTATCTGAGAGAGACTTCTGTAGACCTGCCTTTATCTGAGAGAGAGACTTCTGTAGACCTGCCTTTATCTGAGAGAGAGAGAGAGACTTCTGTAGACCTGCCTTTATCTGAGAGAGAGGACTTCTGTAGACCTGCCTTTATCTGAGAGAGAGACTTCTGTAGACCTGCCTTTATCTGAGAGAGACTTCTGTAGACCTGCCTTTATCTGAGAGAGACTTCTGTAGACCTGCCTTTATCTGAGAGAGAGACTTCTGTAGACCTGCCTTTATCTGAGAGAGAGAGACTTCTGTAGACCTGCCTTTATCTGAGAGAGAGACTTCTGTAGACCTGCCTTTATCTGAGAGAGAGACTTCTGTAGACCTGCCTTTATCTGAGAGAGAGAGACTTCTGTAGACCTGCCTTTATCTGAGAGAGAGACTTCTGTAGACCTGCCTTTATCTGAGAGAGAACTTCTGTAGACCTGCCTTTATCTGAGAGAGAGACTTCTGTAGACCTGCCTTTATCTGAGAGAGACTTCTGTAGACCTGCCTTTATCTGAGAGAGAGAGACTTCTGTAGACCTGCCTTTATCTGAGAGAGAGAGACTTCTGTAGACCTGCCTTTATCTGAGAGAGAGACTTCTGTAGACCTGCCTTTATCTGAGAGAGAGACTTCTGTAGACCTGCCTTTATCTGAGAGAGAGAGACTTCTGTAGACCTGCCTTTATCTGAGAGAGAGACTTCTGTAGACCTGCCTTTATCTGAGAGAGACTTCTGTAGACCTGCCTTTATCTGAGAGAGAGACTTCTGTAGACCTGCCTTTATCTGAGAGAGAGACTTCTGTAGACCTGCCTTTATCTGAGAGAGAGAGACTTCTGTAGACCTGCCTTTATCTGAGAGAGAGAGACTTCTGTAGACCTGCCTTTATCTGAGAGAGACTTCTGTAGACCTGCCTTTATCTGAGAGAGAGAGACTTCTGTAGACCTGCCTTTATCTGAGAGAGAGACTTCTGTAGACCTGCCTTTATCTGAGAGAGAGACTTCTGTAGACCTGCCTTTATCTGAGAGAGAGAGACTTCTGTAGACCTGCCTTTATCTGAGAGAGAGAGACTTCTGTAGACCTGCCTTTATCTGAGAGAGAGACTTCTGTAGACCTGCCTTTATCTGAGAGAGAGACTTCTGTAGACCTGCCTTTATCTGAGAGAGAGACTTCTGTAGACCTGCCTTTATCTGAGAGAGAGACTTCTGTAGACCTGCCTTTATCTGAGAGAGACTTCTGTAGACCTGCCTTTATCTGAGAGAGACTTCTGTAGACCTGCCTTTATCTGAGAGAGAGAGACTTCTGTAGACCTGCCTTTATCTGAGAGATGAGAC